>NC_057811.1:422051918-422286155 GCF_018294505.1 Triticum aestivum | reverse complement strand
CGGGCCGGCGGGCCCGCGGCGGGCTCGTGGGCCGGCGCGGAGGGAGAGGCCGGCGGGACACGTGGCAGCAGCGGGTTGGACGGGCGCTGCGGGCGGACGTGTCCGCCGGTGGCAGTTTTGTCCGGCGGCGCGCGGAGGAGAGGGTTAGGGTTTTGTCTGCAAATGTATTCCGGGATGCCCACACATTTATAGGTAGAGGGAGCTAGGAGACTTCAAATGAGGTGCGGTTTTCGCCCACACGATCGTGATCGAACGACCTAGAGCATGGAAGAGAGTTTGGTGGGCTTTGGGCTGGTTTTGGAAGGGGTTTTTGCTGGACACTCAAATGGACTTTGTGGATGCCCGGTTAACCGATGGAGTACCAAACGACCTCCGAATGGAACGAAACTTGACCGGTAGTCTCCGGGTGGTATATTAAGACCACTTGACAAGCCTCGGTCCATTCCGAGAAAGTTTGACACACGCACACGAAAGAAAACTAGAGGGGTGCACCGGAGGAGATAGGAGCGCCGGATTGGAAAACGGACAACGGGGAAAATGCTCGGATGCATGAGACGAACACGTATGCGAATGCAATGCACATGATGACCCGATATGAAAATGCAAGACATGAAAAAATACAAAACGAAAAACAAAACCCGACAACGGAGGGAAAAACATATCACATAGCCGAAAATGGCAAGAGTCGGAGTTACAAATATGGCAAGTTACATGCGGGGTGTTACAGCAGCGGTGAGGACGTCGGTGCGGCGTGCGATTTATCCCAGAGGATCATCGTCCAAGGTCTCCCAGCCCCGACGAGGAGGAGAACCACCTAGCAAATCCATGGGAGCAGCAACGAACTGCCTTCTCTTCGGGGGGGGAGGCGAACTGGCGAGGAGGAGATAAGAGTGTAGTAACCGCAGGGCCTCGTCCCTTCCAACTGTAGCTCCTCGATCGTTCCTTAGCGAAGGGGTGAGGCTATTATTTACTATGTACTCCTACTATAGCAGTACTAGTACTACTTTCTCAACTAGTAGTGCGATGTACTGTGCTTCTAGTATAGTGCACCCGTTTTGAATTCTTAATCTCAGGGCCAAGGAGCTACGATTGGAAGTGGAGGGTAGTACTGTTCTCTAAAACCATCGCTGTACTATCAATGCAGGGAAAGCACACCTGCGTAGTGGGTACTCTCGGTGCTCTATTCAAGCGCATAGCTGGCCTACTCAGCAGCTCCTCTCACGCACAGACTAGCAGCCTGTTTATCAGCAACGGTTACCGCGGGGGCAGAACATTTGAGTTATTTGATACAGCGAGACTCGGCTTTTCGCTTCCATTTGTGGAGGGTAATGGATCTCGTCAAACTTTGTTAGTAGTTCCTTCTTTATGAATGAGATGAGACAAAGCTTTTGCCTTTGTTTCAAAAAAAAATCACGTCAAGAGGAATTTCTTTTATAGACCCGATAATGGAGTGAAGTCCATGCGTGCAACGCCACAAGCTACAGAGTACTAGTAGAGTACTAGCACTTGTTGGGGAACATAGCAATAATTCAAAATTTTCCTACGTGTCACCAAGATCAATCTAGGAGATGCTAGCAACGAGAGAGAGGGAGTGCATCTTCATACCCTTGAAGATCGCTAAGCGGAAGCGTTACAAGAACGCGGTTGATGGAGTCGTACTCGCAGCGATTCAAATCGCGGAAGATCCGATCTAGCGCCGAACGGACGGCGCCTCCGCGTTCAACACACGTACAGCCCGGGGACGTCTCCTCCTTCTTGATCCAGCAAGGGGAGAGGAGAAGTTGAGGGAGAACTCCAGCAGCATGACGGCATGGTGGCAATGGAGCTCGTGGTTCTCCGGTAGAGCTTCGCTAAGCACTACGGAGGAGGATGAGGAGGTGTATGAGGAGGGAGGGCTGCGCCAGGGAAGAGGTGCAACTGCCCTCCCACCCCTCCACTATATATAGGGGCAAGGGGAGAGGGGAGGCTCCCTAGGGTTTCCCCTAGGGGGCGGCAGCCAAGCAGATTGGATCTCCCTAGGGAAAATCCTAGCGAGACTTGCCCCCCAAGCCAAGCGGGTGGAGGCTTGCCTCCCAAGCCAGGTGGAGGCGCCCCACCTCCCCAAGTAACGTGGGAAAGGGTGTGGGGGGCGCACCACCCCTTAGTGGGCTGGTTTGCCCCTTCCCCTTTGGCCCATGAGGCCCTCCAACACTTGCCGGGGCTCCCGAAACACCTTTCGGTCATGCTGGCCATAGCCTGGTACCCCCGGAACACTTCCGGACTCCAATACCCTTCGTCCAATATATCAATCTTCACCGCCGGACCATTCCGGAACTCTTCGTGATGTCTGGGATCTCATCCGGGACTCCGAACAACCTTCGGTAACCACATACTATTTCCCATAACAACTCTAGCGTCACCGAACCTTAAGTGTGTAGACCCTACGGGTTCGGGAACCATGCAGACATGACCGAGACACCTCTCCGGCCAATAACCAATAGCGGGATCTGGATACCCATATTGGCTCCCACATGTTCCACGATGATCTCATCGGATGAACCACGATGTCGGGGATTCAATCAATCCCGTATACAATTCCCTTTGTCAATCGGTATGTTACTTGCCCGAGATTCGATCGTCGGTATCCCAATACCTCGTTCAATCTCGTTACCGGCAAGTCTCTTTACTCGTTCCGTAACGCATGATCCCGTGGCTAACTCCTTAGTCACATTGAGCTCATTCTGATGATGCATTACCGAGTGGGCCCAGAGATACCTCTCCGTCATACGGAGTGACAAATCCCAGTCTCGATTCGTGCCAACCCAACAGACACTTTCGGAGATACCTGTAGTGCACCTTTATAGCCACCCAGTTACGTTGTGATGTTTGGTACACCCAAAGCATTCCTATGGTAGCCGGGAGTTGCACAATCTCATGGTCTAAGGAAACGACACTTGACATTAGAAAAGCTCTTAGCAAATGAACTACACGATCTTGTGCTATGCTTAGGATTGGGTCTTGTCCATCACATCATTCTCCTAATGATGTGATCCCGTTGTCGGGACCCCGATTCCAAATCACATTGATCTAGTCGGTAACACCTCATATCACTTTGCGGCCTCACGCACGGTATTCCCACGGGTGTCGCCTTACCATGGCCCGGGACCGTTTGCGCCTTTTGGCTCACGTATATGATAGTGTCGCTAGCATCCATATGACAGAGAACCCGGGCCGACATGGCTAGTCGTGAACCCAAAGCAGCACTAATGTATGGGGACAGGCATACATGAATCAACATCGAACGTGTCGGTCAGCAGCGTGCGAATCCGGGCTGTAGCACTGGGCTAACAGGACTCCGGGAACCCGGGCTGTAGCAGGCTAGGCAGGACTCCGGATGTCACCGCGTGACATTTCCCCGAAGGGACAGACACAGGAACGATATGAAACACATGCCGGCCAGTCAAGTGTCCAGAGCAGTAGTGCTGGGCTAGCAGGACTCCGGTGAACCGGGCTGTAGCGGACTACTATGGCTCAAGGAGGCACTAGACTACATTTCCCCATAAGAGAGGCTGCTAAGGATAGACAACTAGATTGTCGGATCCCACACATACCAAGCATTTCAATCATACACACAATATGCTCGATATGTGCAAATACAACATGGCATCACAACAAGACTCTACGACTCAGAGTATTTATTCATTAGGCTCCGAAGAGCCAGATATTACAAACATGGGTCTCATGACCCAACACTCAGAGCATACAAGTCAAAGCACATGCGGAAGCTTAACATGTCTGAGTACAGACATCTACAAATGAAAAAGGCTGAGAAGCCTGACTATCTACTAGATCCTGCCGAGGGCACAAGATCGTAGCTGAGGTATCAAGCTAAACGTCGAAGTCCACACGGAACTACTAGCGAGACTGACGTCTCTCTGCAAAACATAAAATAAGCAAACGTGAGTACAAATGTACCCAGCAAGACTTACATCAGAACTATCTACATATGCATCGGTATCAACAAAAGGGGTGGTGGAGTTTAACTGCAGCAAGCCAGCTTTGACTCGGTGGCTATCCTGAACTACGACTGCAAGTAACTCTTTTGAGGTGGCGCACACGAGTCCACATATTCACCATATCAATACACCACTATGGATCCGCTCCCGTCTCCCTACGAGAACGCCATCCATAGCACTCACGCTTATCTTGCGCATTTTAGAGTATCCACTTTCACTTGTCTATGAACTGTACAGGCAACCCAGAAGTCCTTTTCCGCGGACACGGCTATTCGAATAGATCATATTAACCCTGCAGGGGTGTACTTCGTCACACACGCTCTCGCCACTTACCACCATGTACACCTCGTGTACCTCGGCAACCTTCAAGCGGAAGCCTGGCGAGGGAGTCGGCCACGACCTGACTAACCACACAAGTCTCTAGTCCAGGTTTATCGCCTATTCGGGTTCCATCCGCAAGGAGATCCGGCCGGGGTGTCGCTCACGGCCCCAAACGATGTGAACAGGGTTCCCAAGCCCACCTCGACGGATGGATCTACGCTTGGTACACCGTGCCACGATGCCTAGTCTGTCCCAAGCCCACCTGTACCGGGTACCACTTGGTAGACTACTAACACTACCTACAAACACCAGAAACTAGTTGCAACTCCTGGACAGAGATCAAGTTGATTAATAAGTCGAGAGGGGCACTTAAGCATTCCAATGTGTGGTAGTAACTGTTCATGGATCACAAACACAGAACTCAGTTCCTGAGGACGGTTTCAATGAGACAACCCACCATGTACTCCTACATGGCCTCTCACCGCTACCTTTACCAAATCGTGTTCACACACTTAGCTCTCACACAGTAGGACATGTTCACCACTTCCCAATTCATCCCCGATGAATCAGACCTGACACAACTCTAAGCAATAGCAGGCATGACAAACAAGCCAGAATGAGTAGGCACATCAGGGCTCAAACAACTCCTACTCATGCTAGTGGGTTTCATCTATTTACTGTGGCAATGACAGGTCATGCAGAGGATAAAGGGGTTCAGCTACCGCAGCAAGTAACAGTTGAAGCGTTGTTGTCCTAATGCAGTAAAAAGAGAGCAGGAGCGAGAGAGTGGGACTGTATCGAAATGAACAAGGGGGTTTGCTTGCCTGGCACTTCTGAAGATAGCATTGAGACTTCATTAGTGACAGCGATCACAACGTCGGAACATCGTCTACTGAGGGGGGACAAACACCGGCAACAGAGAAGAAATACAATCAATGCAATGCACAATATGATGCATGATCATGACATGGCAATATGCTGTGGTTTGGGTTAATGCAACTAGCAGCAAGTTAAATGGAGTTGGCTTGAATCAAAGATTCAAATTCAGACTCCATATGTGATTTCTTAAATGCCATTTAATTGAATTGTCCTAAACAGTAGTCATAAGTTGTTCTAACATGCATGGAAATGGTACAGATGGATAGATTGGATTTTTCTGATCATTTTTCATATATAAATTATTTCATTTGGAGTTACGGTTGATTTTCTATGATTTTTAGAAGTTTATAGGATTTTCTGGAATTTCCTGAATTGTTTTAAATACAGAAACTATTTACTGCGTCAGCATGGCGTCGGTGTGACGTCAGCAGGTCAACGGGTCGTCCAGGTCAAACCTGACGTGTGGGGTCCACACGTCAGTGACTAACTAACTTAACCTAAATTAATTAGTGTTAAACTAATACTAACTAAAAGCGTCAGGGGGGGTGGCCCACGCGTCAGTGACACAGGGGAGGTCAAACCCCCTGGTCAGTGGGGTCAAACCCGCCGGACTTGGTCCACGGCTCGTCGCCGGTGAAGCCCGAGACGGCGGAGGGCGCGGGATTTGCCCACGGTCGACCAAATCGGCCGCGGTTTGGTCCTACGCGTAGCTGGGGCTCGCGCGCATCTGGTAGGGCAAGCGGGAGGAGCTGGGGTGGAGCGAGCTCGCCGGAGTCGAGCTCGTGGCGGCGGCCGGAGTTTGGACGGGGCTGGGTTCGGCGCTACGGTGCACGGGAGGAGGAGCTGGTGGTGGCTACAGGCTCCTGGTGCTGCGCTGAGCACAGCGGTGAGCTTGGCTTCGAGCCACTGTGGCTCTAGCCACGTCGGCGACGAGGCACGGCGGTGGTGAGGTTCGGCCGCGGTGGTTAGTGGGGCTAGAGGAAGGAATCGACGGCAGGGAGAGAGGGGTTGGGTGAGGGGCTCACGGTGGTTGCAGCGGTGGCCTCTTCGAGCTCGAGGAAGGCCGGACGGCGACGAGTCGACGATGGGGATCCGCGGCGGCCGACGATGAAGAAGAGGTCGGGGACGGCGTTTTGAGGCGTCTGGCGTCGAGTGGGTCGACGGGGAGGATGAGGGCGTCGAGGCGGAGGCCATGGACACGTCGGCGAGGCGAGGGAGGGCCTGTGGCCATGGCTATGGTGACAGCGAGCTCGCGGCCGCCTCGGCCATGGTGGAGAGGGCGAGAGGGAGGCGAGGGGGAGAATGGCGGGGCGGTCAGAGCGATCCAGACGGCTCTCGCGGGTCTCTTCGCGGCGCCACGCAAGCTAGCAGGCAGGAGGTGGCATGGGCGCGTGTGTGCGCACGGCAAGCACGCGCTCGGCGTCCTTCTGGCGTGGTGGAGACGACGACTGGCGTCGGCCAGCTGGTTTGGGCCGTGCTGGGCCAGGCCAGGTAAGCGCCAGGTGAGTTTGCTCTCTCTCTCTCTCTTTTATTTCTGTTTCTGTTTTTCTATTTTGTTATTTTGTTCTGGGCTTTATTAAAAATGCCAGGGCATTTCCAAAAATCATGAAACTAATCAGGGCTACTATTTAGAATACATCCAACAGTAAACATTTTAGTTTATGATTATTTGAGCATTTAAAATATTTAATAGCATTTAAATGCCCGAATGCAAATACTATATGATTTAATTCAGAGTCCAAATATGTCATGGAAAAATGTGCAGCACCTCTGGTTATTGTTTCCAACATTTTCCAGAAATGATGAACATTTTTGAAAGCCATTTGGAAACACTGAGAATATTTTAGTTGAGCCTAATGAATTCCTTTGATGCTAGGGTTTATGCAATCCCCATTTCAATTTTCTGCAAAATTCAAACGTGATGCACACCTGAAGCTAGCCTAGTGCAATACGAGAAGCTAGGGATGTGACAACTCGCCCCCACTAAACAAGAATCTCATCCCGAGATTCAAGCGTAGGGTAAGAGGAAAAGGGGACACAAAAGCTAACACAATCTTCTCGATCCCATTGTTCTTCTCGAAGATGTTGATTCATTGCATCCCTTTGATCTTGACATCATTTCTTTCGGGAGCTTCATCCAACTATGATGACGGAAGAGAGGGAAACTCTACAGGATTGATCTTCTCGAAGATCGAGCTATGCAATATCAACTTGCGGAATGAGATGTTGAAACATCTCGAGTTGAGACACAAAACACATCGAGAGGGATGGAAGAACAAACGATGAGGTTTGATTTGGTGGGCAACAATCCCACGCTTAGATAATATGGTGCATGGGTTCCAAAGCAGCGAGGAGTTAGTTGCCATGACTCAATAACGGGGCACCTTAGGAAAGGTGACTCGTAGAATTCTTCCCTTAAGTGGCAAAAGAATTACTTTTGATACAAAGATCATTGAAACTCTTTATACTAGCGTAAGGCAATTACAAATGATCGTTAGAAAGAATTCAAAAGAATGGCACACCCAATTTGGAAAGGAAACTATGATTATAGAACAACTCGGCAAATGGAAGGCACATTCCAGTTGATACCAAGGATATAACCTAGTGACTGAGCGTGCTTTCAAGAACTTGAGCATTTCCATATTCATCAAGGTTTTACCAACATCCGTGCTGAGGATCCTGGCAACACATCATACTACCATGATGAACGGTGATGGAGGATGCAGATGCAAAGGAAGATAACACTTTCTCAGATTTTTCCTTAGCAATGCCAAAGAAGCAAATCTGGATGATCGACCGAGAGACATTTAGCACTCCGCTTCTAATGTTCTCCTCGATGTGCTAGTGCAACCCATTTGTTAAAATGGTTTGGTACGTAGAACATCAAGTAAAAGGTCGGACTTTGGGAGCACAAGAGTCCATAAGGAATAACTACGGAAGTAAATCCTACGGAATCCTTATGGGGAGGTGGCCAACTTTATCAATCAGAATACTACAATAATAGGTCTTCCGGCTGGGTGTGTTGGCTAGGACATCCACTTACCGGGTTATAGAGAGACCAATATTATAATTCTTGGAAAAGGTTCCAACCATCACATCTGCCCGAGATTCAGATCTGGTTGGCGGTAGGATATTCCAGACTCATCGAGTCTAGGAAGAAAAATGAAGGTTTGCAACACCAACTGACGAGATGACGTTGCGAGATTCTCAGGGGATGAACTACGATAGCAAGCTCCAAAACATGAGCTGGTTCTGCTACAACATGTGAACACGCTGTCCCAGACAAGCATGACCACATAGTAGTCTTGCAAGAAAACACTACCGAGCTCTGGTTGGGAACCATCATTAAGATAACGAAGTCTTGTGCATGTCCGTCCGGGCCCTTCAGGAGTAGCGCATGAACTTCTTTTCTTTGAACAAATCAATCAGTGGCTTGGTGTGCTAGGAAATACCGATGGGATGGAGGTAGCTAATCTCTCAAGCCATGGTATACTTCGCATGTGCATGACTGACTTGGGATGATTCCAGAGGAAGCAAAACTAACTTTCTCGAATTCACGACGGCAACTTGCACCTAATGCACGTGAACTTGGAGAAAGCCACTTCTTGCACCAAACATATACCTCATGAACAACATGAAGGCAATGGTTACAAAGTTTTCAACACTAGGTTGATGTTCAACATGAATTAAGGAGGGGACAAGATGTTGTTGATGGGCTCAATAGCCACTCATCGGAGTTTCCATATCACTGGACTTCCACCATCATGTGAACACGGTGATAGCATTGGTCAGACCAAAGATGTAATGGTGGATGCTCGAGGAATCAACCACGAGTAAGACAACATTACGAACATCGTTGGTTCTGGTTTGATTTGGTAATAGCCCATACTCAAATCAAAGTTTGGTTAAGAGGATAGGTCCATTAATTGATCACGAGGACCAATCGTTGAAGAAATCATCTTTCTACAACAAACACACACAAGAGATATCCTTTGGAAAGAACTAAGTCAGGCAAGCTTTTATCTTCCAACTCTCCAAGTTGTTGTTTAGCTTAACCAACTAGCTCAAGGTATCCAACACAGATTCTTGGAGAAAGAGTGGTTTATAGGAAAACCATTTGATCACGAGCTCAACATAGCGGTCAGGTGTCAACCTGGTAACACTTCCGAGAAGATATTCGAGAAATCACGAACCACCGATATGTTACTAAGCTCGAGAACAAACTTGTTTTTCAGGGCAAAACGATGTGAACAAAAAGAGCGAGGAATTGATACAATCCTAACTCGTTGACCAAAGAGTGCACCAGGAAAAATGGACTAGGTAACATGATCAATCTCAGGATGATGATTGAATAACCGGCACGCTAAGGATGAGAGTATTGTCATTAACTACCAAGCAACGAGTTGCTCAGAGTATTGATTTCACACATCACGGTTCACTTGTCGGTATTCCGGTTGTGACAACACGGAACCGAGGAATGAATAATGATGGCGAGAAGTATCACTTAATCAAGAATTCATAAGAGGTGGTGCAATTCTCATGACACTCTTGACATAAAGATGGTGACGCTCCAAGGTAGAGCAGAGCAAAAGCTGGATTGGCATTTTGGCCTGCGGAATACACTTGCTTTGACCCAATCCTAGATATGGACGAGGTTTTGGAGTTGGTTTCTCCTAGTCATTCTGAAATAGAACGGCTTGACGGGCCACAAGGATAGTACGCATCGATGAACACGATCGCACACATACCCTTGACTATCAATTGATAGATGAAGGTCGGAATACAGCTAAAGAGGGACAACCCAAAAGAACATATGATTTTCTGAGTTGCGGATGCATGGATTAGTATGTCGAACAAGTTCACCATATTTCTTCCGGATAATCCATGCAGAGGAGGAAGGACTGGCAGAGTCACAATATGAATGGAGTACTCCTCAAGAGCGCCCTGGTTGTGATCTTTTGGTTAAAAGAACTTCTGCCATAATGGTTCATGGTATTGGAAGAATGAGATACCACGGACCTCGAAGACTACCACAAAGGTTACTAATATCCTAAAGGAACTAGCAACACTATCAACACGAGGTAAGTAGAGTGAATCTTGGGTTCAAGAACCCAGAAATAGAATACCTACTACTAAATGGCATCACGGGATGCTTTCGAGAATAATGGCCAGAATCATCACACCGGGAACACAAAACATGGCTAGATTACTAGGCGACTCCCTAAAACACCTAGGGTCATAATAATAGCTCCAACATATATACCGAGGCAATAGAGTGCCTCAACGCACCGATAGTGTGCTTAATCTGGCCCAAAGGGACGCAAAAACAGAGGGAAAGGATTTTGCAAATGCATCAGATTGTTTAGAAGCCTGGGATGACTCGGATAGCATAACGGCTGTAAATGCTTAGAAAGGATTTGAGACATTCACAAGGATTTGCATAGTCGCTTAACAACATCATATCAAGGTTCTGGGATGAACTGTCAACACATGGAAGTAGTAGAAACTGAACTGAGGCTTGAACCAACAATCCTACGAGTCTACGGATTAGTAACACGTGATCCTGATAGAAAGATGAGAAGCCTAGTTCTTAATCCCCGTAGAAGAGAAGAGGGTGACTCAGATCAGAAGGGCATAAGGTAAAGGAGTAAAAAGAGCCTTACGTTCCCTTCCACAATCAATTCCCTTATATAACTAAAGCATTTCTAGACTCAACTTCGACCAGTTTGGCTTCGTAAACCTACAGGCAGTCAGGCTCTGATACCAAAGCTGTCGGGACCCCGATTCCAAGTCACATCGATCTAGCCTGTAACACCTCATATCACTTTGCGGCCTCACGCACGGTATTCCCACGGGTGTCGCCTTACCATGGCCCGGGACCGTTTGCGCCTTTTGGCTCACGTATATGATAGTGTCGCTAGCATCCATATGACAGAGAACCCGGGCCGACATGGCTAGTCGTGAACCCAAAGCGGCACTAACGTATGGGGACAGGCATACATGAATCAACATCGAACGTGTCGGTCAGCAGCGTGCGAATCCGGGCTGTAGCACTGGGCTAACAGGACTCCGGGAACCCGGGCTGTAGCAGGCTAGGCAGGACTCCGGATGTCACCGCGTGACATTTCCCCGAAGGGACAGACACAGGAACGATATGAAACACATGCCGGCCAGTCAAGTGTCCAGAGCAGTAGTGCTGGGCTAGCAGGACTCCGGTGAACCGGGCTGTAGCGGACTACTATGGCTCAAGGAGGCACTAGACTACATTTCCCCATAAGAGAGGCTGCTAAGGATAGACAACTAGATTGTCGGATCCCACACATACCAAGCATTTCAATCATACACACAATATGCTCGATATGTGCAAATACAACATGGCATCACAACAAGACTCTACGACTCAGAGTATTTATTCATTAGGCTCCGAAGAGCCAGATATTACAAACATGGGTCTCATGACCCAACACTCAGAGCATACAAGTCAAAGCACATGCGGAAGCTTAACATGTCTGAGTACAGACATCTACAAATGAAAAAGGCTGAGAAGCCTGACTATCTACTAGATCCTGCCGAGGGCACAAGATCGTAGCTGAGGTATCAAGCTAAACGTCGAAGTCCACACGGAACTACTAGCGAGACTGACGTCTCTCTGCAAAACATAAAATAGGCAAACGTGAGTACAAATGTACCCAGCAAGACTTACATCAGAACTATCTACATATGCATCGGTATCAACAAAGGGGGTGGTGGAGTTTAACTGCAGCAAGCCAGCTTTGACTCGGTGGCTATCCTGAACTACGACTGCAAGTAACTCTTTTGAGGTGGCGCACACGAGTCCACATATTCACCATATCAATACACCACTATGGATCCGCTCCCGTCTCCCTACGAGAACGCCATCCATAGCACTCACGCTTATCTTGCGCATTTTAGAGTATCCACTTTCACTTGTCTATGAACTGTACAGGCAACCCAGAAGTCCTTTTCCCGGACACGGCTATTCGATAGATCATTAACCCTGCAGGGGTGTACTTCGTCACACACGCTCTCGCCACTTACCACCATGTACACCTCGTGTACCTCGGCAACCTTCAAGCGGAAGCCTGGCGAGGGAGTCGGCCACGACCTGACTAACCACACAAGTCTCTAGTCCAGGTTTATCGCCTATTCGGGTTCCATCCGCAAGGAGATCCGGCCGGGGTGTCGCTCACGGCCCCAAACGATGTGAACAGGGTTCCCAAGCCCACCTCGACGGATGGATCTACGCTTGGTACACCGTGCCACGGTGCCTAGTCTGTCCCAAGCCCACCTGTACCGGGTACCACTTGGTAGACTACTAACACTACCTACAAACACCAGAAACTAGTTGCAACTCCTGGACAGAGATCAAGTTGATTAATAAGTCGAGAGGGGCACTTAAGCATTCCAATGTGTGGTAGTAACTGTTCATGGATCACAAACACAGAACTCAGTTCCTGAGGACGGTTTCAATGAGACAACCCACCATGTACTCCTACATGGCCTCTCACCGCTACCTTTACCAAATCGTGTTCACACACTTAGCTCTCACACAGTAGGACATGTTCACCACTTCCCAATTCATCCCCGATGAATCAGACCTGACACAACTCTAAGCAATAGCAGGCATGACAAACAAGCCAGAATGAGTAGGCACATCAGGGCTCAAACAACTCCTACTCATGCTAGTGGGTTTCATCTATTTACTGTGGCAATGACAGGTCATGCAGAGGATAAAGGGGTTCAGCTACCGCAGCAAGTAACAGTTGAAGCGTTGTTGTCCTAATGCAGTAAAAGAGAGCAGGAGCGAGAGAGTGGGACTGTATCGAATGAACAAGGGGGTTTGCTTGCCTGGCACTTCTGAAGATAGCATTGAGACTTCATTAGTGACAGCGATCACAACGTCGGAACATCGTCTACTGAGGGGGGACAAACACCGGCAACAGAGAAGAAATACAATCAATGCAATGCACAATATGATGCATGATCATGACATGGCAATATGCTGTGGTTTGGGTTAATGCAACTAGCAGCAAGTTAAATGGAGTTGGCTTGAATCAAAGATTCAAATTCAGACTCCATATGTGATTTCTTAAATGCCATTTAATTGAATTGTCCTAAACAGTAGTCATAAGTTGTTCTAACATGCATGGAAATGGTACAGATGGATAGATTCGATTTTTCTGATCATTTTTCATATATAAATTATTTCATTTGGAGTTACGGTTGATTTTCTATGATTTTTAGAAGTTCATAGGATTTTCTGGAATTTCCTGAATTGTTTTAAATACAGAAACTATTTACTACGTCAGCATGGCGTCGGTGTGACGTCAGCAGGTCAACGGGTCGTCCAGGTCAAACCTGACGTGTGGGGTCCACACGTCAGTGACTAACTAACTTAACCTAAATTAATTAGTGTTAAACTAATACTAACTAAAAGCGTCAGGGGGGTGGCCCACGCGTCAGTGACACAGGGGAGGTCAAACCCCCTGGTCAGTGGGGTCAAACCCGCCGGACTTGGTCCACGGCTCGTCGCCGGTGAAGCCCGAGACGGCGGAGGGCGCGGGATTTGCCCACGGTCGACCAAATCGGCCGCGGTTTGGTCCTACGCGTAGCTGGGGCTCGCGCGCATCTGGTAGGGCAAGCGGGAGGAGCTGGGGTGGAGCGAGCTCGCCAGAGTCGAGCTCGTGGCGGCGGCCGGAGTTTGGACGGGGCTGGGTTCGGCGCTACGGTGCACGGGAGGAGGAGCTGGTGGTGGCTACAGGCTCCTGGTGCTGCGCTGAGCACAGCGGTGAGCTTCGCTTCGAGCCACTGTGGCTCTAGCCACGTCGGCGACGAGGCACGGCGGCGGTGAGGTTCGGCCACGGTGGTTAGTGGGGCTAGAGGAAGGAATCGACGGCGGGGAGAGAGGGGTTGGGGTGAGGGGCTCACGGTGGTTGCAGCGGTGGCCTCTTCGAGCTCGAGGAAGGCCGGACGGCGACGAGTCGACGATGGGGATCCGCGGCGGCCGACGATGAAGAAGAGGTCGGGGACGGCGTTTTGAGGCGTCTGGCGTCGAGTGGGTCGACGGGGAGGATGAGGGCGTCGAGGCGGAGGCCATGGACATGTCCGCGAGGCGAGGGAGGGCCTGAGGCCATGGCTACGGCGACAGCGAGCTCGCGGCTGTCTCGGCCATGGTGGAGAGGGCGAAAGGAAGGCGAGGGGGAGAATGGTGGGGCGGTCAGAGCGATCCAGACGGCTCTGGCGGGTCTATCCGCGGCGCCACGCAAGCTAGCAGGCAGGAGGTGGCACAGGCGCGTGTGTGCGCACGGCGAGCACGCGCTCGGCGTCCTTCTGGCGCGGTGGAGACGACGACTGGCGTCGGCCAGCTGGTTTGGGCCGTGCTGGGCCAGGCCAGGTAAGCGCCAGGTGAGTTTGCTCTCTCTCTCTCTCTCTCTCTCTTTTATTTCTGTTTCTGTTTTTCTATTTTGTTATTTTGTTCTGGGCTTTATTAAAAATGCCAGGGCATTTCCAAAAATCATGAAACTAATCAGGGCTACTGTTTAGAATACATCCAACAGTAAACATTTTAGTTTATGATTATTTGAGCATTTAAAATATTTAATAGCATTTAAATGCCCGAATGCAAATACTATATGATTTAATTCAGAGTCCAAATATGTCATGGAAAAATGTGCAGCACCTCTGGTTATTGTTTCCAACATTTTCCAGAAATGATGAACATTTTTGAAAGCCATTTGGAAACACTGAGAATATTTTAGTTGAGCCTAGTGAATTCCTTTGATGCTAGGGTTTATGCAATCGCCATTTCAATTTTCTGCAAAATTCAAACATGATGCACACTTGAAGCTAGCCTAGTGCAATACGAGAAGGTAGGGATGTGACACCCGTTATCAATGACATCCAATGTCCGTGGTCAGGAAACCATAACCATCTATTGATCAACGAGCTAGTCAACTAGAGGCTTACTAGGGACATGTTGTGGTCTATGTATTCACACATGTATTACGGTTTCCAGTTAATACAATTATAGCATGAACAATAGACAATTATCATGAACAAGGAAATACAATACTAACCATTTTATTATTGCCTCTAGGGCTTATTTCCAACAGCACTTTACGTACAGAGTCATATTGCATAGTTCCCAATGCCGTGCGAGGCTTTTCCGGCTCCTCGGGCTTAATTGGGAGGCGCTAGTTTAAATATGCTACTAGCTGATGAGGAAGCTGCAAGCGAGGTGCGGCTAGGGCGAGCACGCGAGCCACGAGCTGATGGGAAGGAAAACCTGTTCACGTGGCTGGGCTAACAATATTGGCTCGCAGCGAAGTTACTATTTTAAAAAAGGCCGCCGTGCGTTCGGCCGGGATCGAGCCCACAAAACGAAGTATACACTCCCGCGACCACTAGTAGTACTCGTTGGAGTACAACGCAACCTAGAATCGCCTTTTGTTGCTAGTAGTACATTGTTCCTTACAAGAAACGACTAATAATGCAAAGAAACCACTAATAATGCCAAGAAACTACTACCACTTGCATACGTGGCAGACTTAAGATAAGACTACCTTATCAACCATTGTACATGCCCTTACCAACCAGCCCTACCAAGAAACGACTACTCTACAAAGTGCCATTATAGGCACGTTTCAACCCATGTCGCCCCTTAAGTCAATGCCTTCTATTCGACCGGCAAGTTAGGCGTTATGACTTGTGGGACCTACATGTCAGTCTGCACAAAAATCTCTGAGTGACCTCCTACCTCTAGCCCGTCCATCTAGTCATCCTTGGCCATGGGACGCAGCTACCGCCGCCGGCAGAAGGCGAGGTCAAAACCACCGGCGGTGCGGAGCCCATCTTGCGGCAGCCCGGATGCCAGCTCCGTCCGGCGCTCGCGGCCGCTAGCTAGCCAAGATAGCTCCGTCCAGCTGCTTGTCTGCAAGGTTTGCTAGCTAGATTGGAACGGCGGCGCGGCGGCTTCCTTGCGCGCACCGCGCTAAGGCCAGCCATCTGGCTCGAGTGAAGGCCAGCGCGGCGGCTTGCTCGCGCGTGAGTCACGCTCGGGACAACCTGCCAACCCGTGCGGAGGCCAGCGCGGCGTCCGGCCCGTCCGGCGGAGCGGCGGCCAACTCCCTCATCACCGGCACCACCGGCGAACACGCATCAGTACTGTTTGAAGTAATGTTCAGGAAAAATAATGATTTGAGGGGGAATATAACAGGATAGAAGGTCAGATGTGGGTCCCTCGTGTCAACGATCAAACAAAATGTGTTGGTTTAAGCTGCCTCGTCAGCATGGACGTGTGGGTCAACCCTGTCATAAACGGGTTTAAACGAGCCTAATCGGCACTAGGTAGTAGTTTTTGGCACGGATTACTTTTGGGTATGTTTTTGCTATTTTTTGTACAATAGTTTCTTCCTAGGGCTGGTTGAAAGTGGTAGTTTTTTGTTAAATACTCTATATGTTGTAAGTAGGAGTGAAAGTTAAGCTTTGGAAGCCAATAAGCAAGGCTAGTTACATAGTGCCTATGTGTACGTGATTGAAAGTAAATATCAACCATGGGCGACTAATATCTTGATGGAAAACTCGAAACTATGGAAATACTAGCATTTTTTTGGAATGGTTGGAAATACTAGCAATGTTCACGTGCGTTGCAACGGATCATAATTAGAATAATACTTATTCACAAACTTGATACAAAACACTCTAATTTTGATATACATACTAGCAAGTGGCCCATGCGTTGCATGGAACATCAAGATGCATTTATACGAGCTGTTTATCTCGTGGGAGACGAAGATGAGCGAGGGAAGTCCTTATCTGCAAATGTGGAGAGGGGTACGGGTATCTTTTTGCAAAATTGTCATAGTTTGCTTTCTTTCCGTCAGATATAGATCGAACGGTCTATATTGCAGGATGGCAGGCACACCATCATCACCAACTCAGCTTTTTATAAGAGTGTAGATATCACTAGAGATATATTATGTTTCAATCAGAAAATATTCCTTGGGCTGTTTTGGTGAGGTGAGGGAGGCGTGTGGTTGGTTTTAAGATACTAATTATGGGTTTTTCTGCAAATTGGTAGATAAGTGGGATGTTGGTGAGAAAAGGCAACAACTTACCTCACAGTCGTTAGATATAGATCTAATGGTCAGAAATGACGGATGGCAGACACACCATCATCACCAACTTAGTCTTCTGTAGGAGTACTAGCAAGATGTCCGTGCATTGCACGGAACATCAAGTGCATATTTTTATAAAACACTTGTTGTGATTGACCCATGCAGGAGTAATCCCATGTGTAAAAACTAATGATATCTCGTGAAAGAGGAGATAAGGTGAAGAGGAGTGGGGCGTGGTGGTGATTGGTGGTCGGACTGAGTGGAGGCAAGGAGATCCACCAGGGGTTGAACTTAGGGGTGACGGGCTCTACGGCGCGTGTGTCTCGGAGTGCATGTTTGCTTCTCTTCTTCGTCACGTGGATCATGTTCACTGTCTTGACCTCTGGTGGGAATTTTTTCTGTCCCCCAGTGCTTTGATATCGAGGCTCGTCCTCGTCTTCACTTGGTGCCTCCCTCCCTTTGTGTTCGGCGTTTAGCTTACCGGCCTACTTGAAGACCCAGCATTCTCTGTGGGTGTGATTTGCAGGTTTATCGGGGGTGCCATGAATCTGACATAATTAAATCTTGTTTAGGCTTGACGGTCCATCTCTGCTGCCTTTGAAAGGCTTTTTCCGTTGACCCGGTCGAGAGCCCATGAATCCGGCGTTTACCGCCGTGTTGGCTGGGCTGTCTTCGTTATTTCGACGCTTGCTTTTACTGCGTCGTGGTTTTCCATTGCCGTCCCTGACTTTGGATGTGCCTGGGTTGCTGGTGCTACTACGGGCTTGCCAGCTATCTTCGCCCGCGCAAAAGCGGGTCATTAGGCTTGTCAGAGCTGCCATTGTTCTCGGTTTTTCTTGGCCGAGATGTCTGGCGAGCCATTCGTCTCGGACGCTGTGTTTGAAAGCTGCTAAGGCTTCGGCGTCCGGGCAGTCGACGATTTGGTTCTTCTTAGTGAGAAATCTGTTCCAAAGCTTTCGGGCTGACTCTCCGGGCTGTTGAATTCTATGATTTAAATCGTCTGCATCCGGAGGTCGGACATAGGTCCCTTGAAAATTAGCCCGAAAAGCATCCTCAAGCTCCTCCCAACTTCCAATTGAGTTTTCGGGGAGGCTTTTCAGCCAGTGCTGAGCTGGTCCTTTCAGCTTGAGGGGCAAGTACTTGATGGCGTGGAGATCGTCTCCGCGAGCCATATGGATATGGAGGATAAAGTCCTCAATCCAGACCCCAGGGTCTGTGGTTCCGTCGTACGCCTCTATGTTCACGGGTTTGAATCCTTCTGGAAATTCGTGGTCCAGCACCTCATCGGTGAAACATAGGGGGTGTGCGGCACCCCTGTATTTGGATGTGTCATGGCGTTCTGACGGTTGTAGTGTTCGATCCACGCTCACCGCACCATTGGTGCTTTCATTGAGAGTTCCACTGTGCCGTCACCGTAAGGCTTGATGGCCCCTTCAATCATCGGCAACGATGCGATCCAGGGTGAGGTTTTCCTCCCCGGACAGATCTTCGTATTCGGCGGCTTCGTACTGCGGGCTAATTCGCTTGGCCATCTGGAGCAGATCGATAGCTACGCCCCTGGCCATCAGGTCAGGTTTGGAAACTTAAACTATACTGCCGACATCCGCGGAGACTTGATCTTCGACGGATTCGAACCCATGTCAGGTGCGCCGCACAATCACGACGAGCAGGATTTAGCTCTGCCGTTGGACTGTGTTCGGGAGATCACACCTACAACTACTCCGGCCCTCAATCCGGAACAAATTGCGCCCTCTGTGGACGGGTGGTGGATCTCCCGAACACAGTCCGATGGCAGAGCTAAATCATGCTCGTCTTGATTGTGCGGCGCACCTGACATGGGTTCGAATCCGTCGAAGATCAAGTCTCCGTGGATGTCGGCAGTATAGTTTAAGTTTCCAAACCTGACCTGATGGCCAGGGGCGTAGCTATCGATCTGCTCCAGATGGCCAAGCGAATTAGCCCGCAGTACGAAGCCGCCGAATACGAAGATCTGTCCGGGGAGGAAAACCTCACCCTGGATCGCATCGTTGCCGATGATTGAAGGGGCCATCAAGCCTTACGGTGACAGCATAGTGGAACTCTCAATGAAAGCACCAATGGTGCGGTGAGCATGGATCGAACACTACAACCGTCAGAACGCCATGACACATCCAAATACAGGGGTGCCGCACACCCCCTATGTTTCACAGATGAGGTGCTGGACCACGAATTTCCAGAAGGATTCAAACCCGTGAACATAGAGGCATACGACGGAACCACAGACCCTGGGGTCTGGATTGAGGACTTTATCCTCCATATCCATATGGCTCGCGGAGATGATCTCCACGCCATCAAGTACTTGCCCTCAAGCTAAAAGGACCAGCTCGGCACTGGCTGAAAAGCCTCCCCGAAAACTAAATTGGAAGTTGGGAGGAGCTTGAGGATGCTTTTCGGGCTAATTTTCAAGGGACCTATGTCCGACGTCCGGATGCAGACGATTTAAGTCATATAATTCAATAGCCCGGAGAGTCAGCCTGAAAGCTTTGGAACATATTTCTCACTAAGAAGAACCAGATCGTCGACTGCCCGGACGCCGAAGCCTTAGCAGCTTTCAAACACAGCATCCGAGACGAATGGCTCGCCAGACATCTCGGCCAAGAAAAACCGAGAACAATGGCAGCTCTGACAAGCCTAATGACCCGCTTTTGCACGAGCGAAGATAGCTGGCTAGCTCGTAGTAGCACCAGCGACCCAGGCACATCCAAAGTCAGGGACGGCAATGGAAAACCACGACGCAGTAAAAGCAAGCGTCGAAATAACGAAGACAGCCCAGACAACACGGCGGTAAATGCCGGATTCAGGGGCTCTCGACCAGGTCAGCGAAAAAGCCTTTTAAAGGGAGCGGAGATGGACCGTCAAGCCTAAACAAGATTCTAGACAAATTATGTCAGATTCATGGCACCCCCGATAAACCTGGAAATCACACCCAGAGAGAATGCTGGGTCTTCAAGCAGGCCGGTAAGCTAAACGTCGAACACAAGGGGAGGGAGACACCAAGTGAAAACGAGGACGAGCCTCGCCAGCAAAGCACTGGGGGACAGAAAAAATTCCCACCAGAGGTCCAAACAGTGAACATGATCCACGTGACGAAGAGGAGAAGCAAACATGCACTCCGAGACACACGCGCCATAGAGCCCGTCACCCCTAAGTTCAACCCCTGGTTGGCCTGCCCGATCACTTTTGATCGTAGGGATCACCTGACAAGCATCCGACACGAAGGATTGGCTGCCTTGATGTTAGACCCAATAATAAATGGATACCATCTCACACGAGTCCTTATGGACGGCGGCAGTAGTCTTAATCTGATATATCAGGACACAGTCCGCAAAATGGGGATAGACCCGACAAAAATCAGCCACAGTAATACTACCTTCAAGGGAGTAATACCAGGCCCAGAGGCCCGCTGCACGGGCTCTCTAGTACTAGAGGTTGTATTCGATTCTCCCGACAACTTCCGAAGCGAAAAGTTAATCTTCGACATCGCTCCATTCCGAAGTGGCTATCAAGCACTACTCGGAAGAGCAGCTTTTGCTCGTTTTAATGCAGTACCGCATTACGCTTCCCTTAAGCTTAAGATGCCCGGTCCACGTGGCATCATCACAATTAGCGGAGATATTCGAGCGTTCCTTATGCACGGAAGAACGTGTGGCGGCTTTAGCAGCCGAACACTAAACAACCTCTCCAACCAAAATAAACGATCGGTCATCAAGACCGCGGACACGGCTAGACGAGTCCAGCACATCACTCGCTGTAACAGCTTAGATATACCTAAGATTGGTTTGATGGATTTACCCTCATAGGCGGTACCAGGGGCTTCCCGCGTGTAAACAGGGCTAGTTTGGCTGAACTTTACTTATCTTGAATTTTCATGGTTTATCGAGAATAACCAATCTTTTACAGACGACAATCGTGCTACACCCTTCCAGGATACGGCACAACGGAGACACAGGCGCAGACGTGCAGCAGGGACCCACTCAAAGGTTTCTTTTCAGATTAAGACCATGTGTAAACCTTTTTTACTAACTCTTGTTGTTCACATCCTCCGGATACTCAGTATAACTGAGAGCGATGCTGACGTTATTGGCATCTCACCACATCAGAACGATGCACGTACCTGGACACTCAGGGGTGATTATCAAGGGCCTTATTCAGCCCGGTATATGTTGTAAAGACCGAATACCTTAGGGAGTGTTCGGCGTCGCGAGTTTCGCCTTATATGCATCAGCTCCGAATAATGTCTTTGGTCAAATGTTGGGTTTGCCCGGCTCCCGTGTTTTGCTACCTTACGTTCCGCTCTATCGGCTAAGGTGGCACCGGGAGAACTACTGCGATTGTGCCCTGGTTCATCCGGGTGAGCACCTCAGTAGAGAAAGCCGAAAACTGACTGTCATGATAAAGCGCGAGACTGGTCAACCACTCCATGACTTAGCGGAATCTTCAGGATTCCTCCGCATTAACGAAGGGCCGTTTCCCGGTCATGTACATACGCGCCTCCTGTTCGGATGAGCGCGGAGGTACCAGGGGCTATATAGTAGTCCCACCGTCAAACTCCTATGGCTAAGTGAAAGTGTTAAAGCAATATAGTCCGATTGCCTCGTTCGCTGTGCTATTACCTCCTTAATGGACCAAGACGTGGGATCAAGTGTGAACACGCGTTTTTTGCGAACACCCCAGGATTATATGCGTGGGGGCTGAAGCCGACGACTGCCTACTTTCAGGTTATATACATATATACATAAACGGCCGCACAAGAGGCATCATAATACTTTCAGGTAAAAGTATAAACACAACCTTTATAATTTAATAAACATTGTTCTTACAATGGGAATACATGTCACTAGAACATAATATTCTTCGAGCACTGAGCCTCTATTAAACGAGCGCCTTCAAGGACTTCTTCAAAATAGTGCTCGGCCGATACTCGGCCCACGGCCGAACTCTGGGTTGCAATAGCGGTGGCTTCCATCTCTGCCCAGTATGTCTTGACATGGGCAAGTGCCATCCGCGCACCCTCTATGCATGCCGACCTCTTCATAGCGTCGATGCGCGGCACAACACCAAGGAACTGTTGCACTAAACTAAAATAATTATTCGGCCTTGGCCCTTCCGGCCAAAGATGATCCACAACAGACCTCATGGCAAGCCCGGACAACCGATGGAGTTCGGCCCACTCGGCCATTCGCTCACTCAACAGCAGCGGACGCACTGGAACATTGAACTGTGACCAGAACAGTTTTTCCACTTCACGATCTTTTTGATCTTTGAAATACTCGGCCGCATCAGCAACACTCGCTGCCAAATCCACGTATGCGTCTGCAGAACTCCATAGTTGATCAAGAAGGGCATATTTAGGATCTCCGAACTTCATCCGCAACAAAAAGGGCTTCCCAGCCGCAATATCCCCGGCTTGACGCATCTCCTCCTTCGCCGCTCTGATTTTAGAGCGGGCGTCCTTGGCCGCTACCATGGCCTTCTCTAGGTCCGTCATCTTCGTTCGATTTTCCTTTTCTAGAAGCTCGTAACGGTCGGCGGCATCCTTCAATTCAAAAACCATCTTGGCTATTTTATCCTTGCTTTGGCAATGTGCAGCCTGTTCGGCTCTCAGCTCTTCAACCGCCTTTAGAGCGGCCGCATCACTCTTCCTGGCTTGTTCCTTGGCACGGGCAAGTTCCGCCCGAAGGGTCTCCACGGCGGCAGCTCCATCTGCAGTCACAACATATCAAAGATACTAGCATCATGCTCCTCTTACTATGTGTTGATCACCGGAGAAATCACATACCATGTGCCTCGTCGAGCCGCTTGTTTACAAGCACGATGTTGGCATCTGCCGCATCAAGTTGCCGCTTCAGCTCACCAAATTCACCAGTCCGGCTAGCCACCGGACCCTCGGCCGCCTGCACATAAAGGCAGCATGGTTATTACCTGGGACTATGATCCTCTAGTTGCCGTCTTGTTCGACAGCAACCAGAGTCTCGGGGGCTACTATCTACATAGGACACACCTAGCATGTGCAGTACCGTCAAAATATATATTAATTTGCGTACCTCAAAGCCTTTCAGTAGGCTCATAAAAGCTTCATGCAACCCGCTTTCGGCGGATGAGATCCTCTCAACCATCGTACCCATTAGCATATGATGCGCTTCTGAGATAGCCGCTCGCTCCAGACGATTCATCAGTGCGTCTGGTCACGCACCGGACGGTCCCGGACTCTTTCTGTTGCTCTCCTTAGGAACCGGATACTCCGGACTTTGGGTGGCCGAGGGGTTACCTTCTGGCCTTGGCGGATCAGGAGAAACCCTCCGTGACGACACCTCAGGGTCGTCCGCTTCATGAGGCGGGGAGGCATGGGGAGGCGTTTCGCTCTCCATCATCTCCGGAAGAAGATCCCCCGAAGACGAACTCTGTCGAGAAGGGCTACGATCCGTACTGCAAGACATATGTCTCGGTTATCATTCTCAGAGATGAAGCAGGATACATTTATCGAAAGTACTTTCGTTTACTCACAGCTCGGTGGAGGGCTGGTCCCCTTGCGGGTACTGTACAGTAAGGATGCCCTCCGGGTAGGACCCTCTGACAAAGGTTTCTTCCCTCGCTTGGAGACCATTACTTCCAAGTCTTCAGAGGCGGTCCTCTTCCTTCCCTGGGGAGAGGGAATTTTAGACTCTTCCCCCGGTTATCCTCCTTCGCGGAGGCACTAATTCCCCTGGTTCGGATGAATAGTGAGTGAGGCTCGATCTTGGCTTCTTCGTTCCTCCCTTTATCTTCCCCTGATGGCGCTTGATAAGGCGCAAGCTCAAGCATCCTGGCTAGTACAGGATCCGGTGAGCCTTCGGGAAGGGGGGCCGGACACCTGATCATCTTCGCCTTTTTTATCCAGTCCTGGTCAAAAGGCGACTTTTCAGAATGATGTTGTGATAAATTAAAAGACAACGTGTTCGGCCGCGGAATTACTTACTTGGGTATCTGGACGATTGCAGCTCAGACCCGCATCCTCGGTGGTGTCCGGACACCTTATTTGTGGTCTGAAGAACAATTTGTACATCTCTTCGAGCGTCATGCCGAGGAAGTGCTGAATAGCTCGTGGTCCTTTCGGGTTGAACTCCCACATACGGAGGGGTCGACGTTTGCAAGGCGGGACTCGACGAACTAGCATGACTTGCATTACCGTGACCAGGCTGACGTCTCTCTCGAGGAGATCTCGGATGTGACTCTACAATATAGGCACATCATTTACTGGCCCCCAGTCCAGCCCCTTGTTGATCCATGACGTCAGTTGTGGAGGGGGGCCCGAGCGAAAGGCAGGGGCGGCTACCCACTTGGTACCCCGGGGAGCTGTGATATAAAACCACTCCCGTTGCCATAAACTGGACACCTCCGGGAAGGAACCCTTTGGCCATGGAACATCGGCGCCTTTGTTTTCTATGGCACCTCTGCACTCTGCATGTCGCCCCTCAATCATCTTCGGCTTCACATTGAAGATCTTGAGCCATAAGCCGAAGTGTGGGGTAATGCGGAGGAAGGCTTCACACACGACGATGAACGACGAGATGTGAAGGATGGAATCCGGGGCCAGGTCATGGAAATCCAGCCCATAATAGAACATGAGCCCCCTAACGAAGGGATCTAGAACAAGGCCTAGCCCTCGGAGGAAGTGAGAGATGAATACGACGCTCTTGCCGGGTTCGAGAGCGGGAATGACCTGCCCTCGAGCAGGTAGCCTGTGCGAGATTTCGGCGGTCAAATACCTAGCCTCTCTTAGCTTCTTGATGACTTCCTCTGTGACAGAGGAGGGCATCCACCGACCTTGAAGGTTGGATCTTGACATGGTTGAAGGTCTGAAGCGCCCGACCTGAGCCTTGGGTGTTGGAACTCGAGGTGGGGGGAGGATTCGATTGAGTGCGAGAAGACAAAGGACATGCCTTGGCCTCTTTATAAAGAGGGTGAATATCAAGCGTCCTCCTCGTGGCCGTTTGGGACTTGCCTAAAATCGAGGAGTCATACGAACGGGCACGATTGGGTTACCCACATCCGTATTGATGAGAATCCCGTAATAAGGGGGACACGATCTCTGCTTCGACAAGACGTGCCAATAAAATCGCCTCGCAAAATGTGGAGTGGCAGGCTGATTGAGAAAAACGGTTCGAATAATGATCAGGCCGTGGTGTGATGTCATGTTATGAAAAGTCGTCAGCAGATTAGATTTGTGGAAATGTTATTCTCTCTATGGTGGTATGTGGAACTTGTTTTGCAGAGCCGGACACTATCCTTGTGTTCAAGATCTTCTATGGAGTATTCGGAGGATGAATCCGCCTTGCAATGCCGAAGACAAATCTGCGCGTCGGACTCATCATCATTGAAGCCTGGTTCAGGGGCTACTGAGGATTCCTGGATTAGGGGGTCCTCGGACAGCCGGACTATATCCTTTGGCCGAACCGTTAGACTATGAAGATACAAGATTGAAGACATCATCCCGTGTCCGGATGGGACTTTCCTTGGCGTGGAAGGCAAGCTTGGCAATACAGATATGTAGATCTCCTCCCTTGTAACCGACTCTGTGTAACCCTAGCCCCCTCCAGTGTCTATATAAACCGGAGGGTTTAGTCCGTAGGACAACAACAATCATACCATAGGCTAGCTTCTAGGGTTTAGCCTCTACGATCTCGTGGTAGATCAACTCTTGTAATACTCATATCATCAAGATCAATCAAGCAGGAAGTTGGGTATTACCTCCATCGAGAGGGCCCGAACCTGGGTAAACATTGTGTCCCCCGCCTCCTGTTACCATCCGCCTTAGACGCACAGTTCGGGACCCCCTACCCGAGATCTGCCGGTTTTGACACCGACAGCGGCCACCAGGCCAGTTTGTTCCAGAGGCTTCCTTTTTTAATTTCTCAACAATGAGGCTGTTGGAGATAAGGATGAACGAGGGAAGGCCTTGTCTGCAAATGTGGAGAGAAGTGCGGGTATCTTTTAGTTTAATTTCCATCCGTCAGATATAGATCGGACGGTCTATTGCAAGATGGCACGCATACCATCATCACCAACTCAGTTTTTTTATAAGAGAAGAAATATAAGTATGGAGATACAAATGTATTATCGATACTAGCTTGTTTCCGTAAACTAGGATCTACATTCTATTCAACGGCTCAGCATGTGGGGCCTTAGCACAATGACTTCTCGACTATGTAAAACAAAGGTTTTCCCGTCGCCGATAAGGAGGGGGTGACGGCGGCGCGCTTTTGGCTTGCTCTAGTCCTAGTAGTCATACTAGGTGGTCTACGCACGTGTAGATTTATTCTTTTTCACGTCTCGTGTTCGCCGTACCGCCACGACTGTTGATGAATATATGGTAAGTTATTCATGGGGAAACCCTTGTTGAGAATGCTTGCGAGAGAGAGAGAGACAGTGTGCGCGTGTGATATGTCTAGAGACTGAGGCAATGATAATAGATTCTTTGTGTCTATGTGTGTGGAGGATAGAGAGAGACATGTACATGGGGCTTTGTGTTGTGTAACGTGGAGACACATAGACATAATCAGAGAGTGAGTGTGTGAGATACACATGCGGGCATGGGGAGAGATGTGTGAGTTAGAGAGATAGAGACTTTTGGTGTGCATCTGAGCTAGAGAGGGGGGTATATATATCTAGAGCTGTAGAGAATATGCAAGGTGTGTGTCTTAAAAGAAGGATCCAGATAGCTAGATGGGTGTTTGTGCGTGTCTGTGTGTGTTTGTGCGTGCGTTTGTGTGTGAGAGGGAGTGTGTGTATGTGGAGTAGAGAGACCACTAATGATGTAAACCTAGTATAAGGGAAGGGGGAATGGTGTGACATGTGTGTCAAAGAGAGACAAAGGCATGGGTAGTAGCAGGATAGCATGGGTGCGGGCGGGGAGTAGACTATTTGGAAAGAGACATCGAGTGTGTGTGGGAGAGGGTGTGAGAGCGAGAGCGAGAGAGAGAGAGAGAGCTAGCGACGGAGAGAGAGAGAGAGGAAAAGAGGGGGGAGAAGGGTCGTTTCTGTCCATAAGTGGCGTATAGATAGGGAGACAATGTTGATGTTGTTCGAAATTGGCCTATGTATGGAGACGCAAGGGAAGCGAGTCATCGTGTGTGTGATAGGGACTTCATGAGAGATCTAGAATAGATGGTGTAGAGAACAACGTGCGAGATTGAGAACGATGATACATTAGGGAGCTATGGAAAGAGTCACGGCATATATGTATACAGGGAAGGAGCTGGGGCGGATCCGCATGTGGGAGAGATAGAAAGAGGAGAGTGGTGCACAAGGAGACAAAGTGTGCTTGTTTGCAGTGGGGGTGGTGTGTGAGGTGAGTGTGCGAGAACCACATAACTAGGGAGATAGACGTTTGGGGGCGACGTTTTGTGTGTATGAGAAAGATACACTCTACATAGTGCGTGTGCTTGGGAAAGAGAGATGCCGGGAGACCTGGAGAGTGGGGGAAGAGATGTGTGCATGCCCGAGAGACAAAGTGATAAGATACCTATATTGGGGTCCGGACTTTAGAAGAGAGGGGGTGTTAATGTGCTCGTGTGTTCGTGTCTGGGGGAGAGAACGACGTGTGCGGGGGGGGGGGCGGAGGGGGTGGGGGTGGGGGGGTTGGCTTCAGATAATGAGTTAGGTGTCTATATTTGAGGGACTTTAGCGTAATTGAGATATATATGGTCAATAGTGTGTGCACTCATGGTTGATCAATTTGTTTCACAGTTTGGACTATGAGATAATGATACTTTTGAACATGCGTGATATACCTTGATGTACCAGAATTACAAACCTAAGATTGGAATTTTGGAATTCGACTCCATCATTAGCTTTTATAATTCATTTAAATGGAGGTACATTTTTAAGCCGAGATTTCGTGATTTCAAATTCATATATCAAACCTAGAGATATACACATACGGCATGTTCAAACTTTATAATCATCCACTTTATTCATACACATACACATTTTTGCTTTTGTCATCATATTTAGGATAAATACATTTGGAATTTCATTTGAATTGGACCGTATGATGGTATTTACTTGTACTGGCTCAATGATCCATATGTGAATTGAATGGACAATCTAAGTTTTGAGTTGGAGACACTGATTTTCAAAACTTGCACTTTTTTTTGGGTGCAAAACAAATAAATTCTCAGCCATGATATCATAGTCGGCCGTACAAGAGCAGAACACTTATAATTTCAGGCGCCAAAAGCTTTCAAACTTCCCGCTCACATCGAAATATCTGGCGCACGAAAGTTTAGCCCTGCGATATTCCTATTTTACCCCTGCCACATGAACGGAAAAGGGCTGCTTTGCTAACTCCATTGTTTTCCCCTCTTTGCCCCCAACATTCTCCCCCAGAGCCCCTCCCCTTCCCCTCCCCGACCCCCAACCATGGCAAGCCGCCGAATCTAGTCCTCTACCACAGCGGTGGAACTCACACCCTGCAGGATCTACCTTCCGCACCTTGGAACCCCCAACTGCCAACTCCCCACTTCACCGGAGCCGCTTCACCGACTGGCTTGTCCACCGCTCCAGATCTCCTTGAACGCCATCGTGGTCCACCGCACCGGATCTGCATAACCGGCGCCCTCGTCCACCACAGTGTAGGCCCTTCACTGACTCCCTCGTCCGCCCCATCGCTGGCCCTTCATACAAGCCCTCGTCCGCCGCAACAGATCCACCTCACCGAAAGCACTGTACACCGCGCCCGCCGAAGCCATCATCCACTGCACCGGACCCGCTCCACGGACGCCATACTCAACTCCACCGGCCCTGCTTTACGGACGCCGCAGCCTCATCAGTTTATTTCAATTTGTACTCCTTCAGTTTTTCTCTTCTTTATCGTGCAACTGTTCACTTACCACAGATGAGCTTTCTTGTATGTCGACAAGCGCGGCAACCGAAGCACCGGAGCGCTCCAGCAACGGCGACAGCCGCCCAAACTCAACTGCAACACGAGCACCATCGACGATCCTTAGCTATCAAGTATGACAACGATACCCATACGCCGCCGAGAATCAGGTACTATTATCCAACGGCCGGCGCCTACGTTCACTTTCTTAGCATAAGCACCGCACCTTTGAATTTCTTCATGGCATCATTCAATTTTCCATGTGACGTGTTATTCTGCTTGCACCTGTAGGGCCATACTTCTGGCAGTTGAGGGAGTCCTGGACTAAGGGGTCCTCAGGCGTCCAGCCTGTTAGCCCTGATGGGCTGTGAAGATACAAAGACCGAAGACTCTCACCCGTGTCCGGATGGGACTCTCCTTGGCGTGGAAGGCAAGCTTGGCGACCAAATATGAAGATTCCTTTCTCTGTAACTGACTTTATGTAACCCTAGATCCCTCCGGTGTCTATATAAATCGGAGAGCATAGTCCGGATAGGGGAATACTCATTACCATATTCACATAGGCTAGACTTCTAGGGTTTAGCCATTACGATCTCGTGGTAGATCAACTCTTGTAACACTCATATTCATCAAGATCAATCAAGCAGGAAGTAGGGTATTACCTCCATAGAGAGGGCCCGAACCTGGGTAAACATTGTGCCCCCCGTCTCCTGTTACCATCAACCTTAGACGCACAGTTCGGGACCCCCTACCTGAGAACCGCTGGTTTTGACACCGACATTGGTGCTTTCATTGAGAGTTCCGCTGTGACGTCAAAAAAGGGTTGATGGCTCGCCTTGTTGTCAAGGACAATATCACCTACGGAGGAGGCCTGGCTTCGGGCCAAACCCTCCGACTTGGCGGCTTTACCATGACCGCCTGTTCGGCTGTTAAGCCGACGATGACCTCTCGACTCATCAAAAATCGTCTCCGCGTTGACTCCGAATACGCCAAACGGATGGATCCGACGGAGTTGTCGTCTTTAAACAGACTCCTAGATCGCATTGCCGCCTTGGGGGTTGCTACAGACTACGATCGGATTGGGCTTAAACCTGACCAGAGAAAAATCAAATCTCCGCCGATCACCCATCAGATAGCGGTAATGGAGGAGCAAGACAATAACTCTTCCTCTATATTAAGGATGAACTATGTTCGGATTTCCGAGCTCGAGGAGCCGGATACCTGTCCACAGAATAGAGTGCCCTGCCCTCCGAACCTAGAATCGGACGACGGGCCTGAGGGAGTCCTGGACTAAGGGGTCCTCGGGCGGCCGGCCTGTTATTCATTGGGCCGGACTGATGGGCTGTGAAGATATGAAGGCCAAAGACTATACCCGTGTCCAGATTGGACTCTCCTTGGCGTGGAAGGCAAGCTAGGCGACCAACTATGAAGATTCCTTCTTATGTAACCGACTCCATGTAACCCTAGATCTCTCCGGTGTCTATATAAATCGGAGAGCATAGTCCGGATAGGGGAATACTCATTACCATATTCACATAGGCTAGACTTCTAGGGTTTAGCCATTACGATCTCGTGGTAGATCAACTCTTGTAACACTCATATTCATCAAGATCAATCAAGCGGGAAGTAGGGTATTACCTCCATAGAGAGGGCCCGAACCTGGGTAAACATCGTGTCCCCCGTCTCCTGTTACCATCGATCCAAGACGCACAGTTCGGGACCCCCTACCCGAGATCCGCTGGTTTTGACACCGACATTGGTGCTTTCATTGAGAGTTCCACTGTGCCGTCGATAAAGGACTCAATGGCCCCTTCGATCGTCAGTAATGACGTCGTCCAGGGAGAAACCTTCCTCCCCGGACAAATCTTTGTGTTCGATGGCTTCGTACTACGGGCCAACTCGCTTGGCCGTCTGGAGCAGATCGATAGCTACGCCCCTGGCCACCAGGTCAGATTTGGAAGCTTGAACTATGCCGCGGATACCCGTGGAGACTCGATCTTCAATGGGTTTGAAACCATAGCGATTGCTCCCCCTCGTCCTGATGAACATGACTTATATCTGTTATCGGATTACGTCCAGGAGATGGATCATGTTGCTTCAATGGCTTCAGAACCGAAGCAGATCGTGCCCTCCGAGGCCACAAAGTCCGCGGCGTTGGAGCCGCACATGGACTTGACATCTTGCAATGTTTGCGTCAATGGAACTCCGGACTCGTCTCCAGCTATACGTTCCGGACCAGGTACGCCTGCGGACACCAAGCTGGATCGGTTATCGATTTTCGAATTTAGCGCCACAGACATCTTCCAGCATTCACCTTTGGGTGACGTGCTAAACTATTTAAAGAACTTGTCCTTGGAGGAAGACTCACAGCCGAACTATGTTTGGTTCGAGCTAGAGGCGGAGGACGAGGAATTCCGCTTCCCACCCGCCACCCACTTCATAGCCACTGTCGATGACTTAACCGACGTGCTGGACTATGGCTCCAAAGACATCAACGGTACGGACGATGATGCTGACAAGGAGCAAGGCCAAGACCCGCCATTCACTGGATGTTGGACGGCCACCTCTTCGTACGACGTGTACATGGTTGATACACCTAAAGGATCTGGCGACGACAAAGAAGAACCAGATGCGAATAAACCCTCCGAGATGCAGTCCAAGCACCGGCGCCCCAAACGCCGTCCTAAGCCTCGTCGCTCAAAGGATGGCAACACTGGCACCGGAGAAAATAGTACTCCGGGCGACACCGAAAACAATGAAGACCCTGTCGGCGCTACATCCGAACAGGAGGAACCTGACAACAAGCAAGACAACCCTGATGAACAGGCCATAGAAGATGACTCGGAGGACCATAGTTACCGTCCACCCTCCGAGGAGGACACAAGCCTCGGCAACAAAGACTTCATTGTGCCTGAGGATCCTCTCGAGCAGGAGCGCTTCAAGCTTCAGCTCATAGCCACTGCAAGGAGCCTGAAAAAGAAACAGCAGCAGCTTCAAGCCGAACAAGATCTGCTCGTCGACAGATGGACTGATGTACTGACAGTCGAAGAATACGGCCTCAAGCGCCCAGCCAAGAGCTACCCGAAACGCAGACTGCTACCTCAATTCAATGAGGAGGCACCGGAGCACATATCTCCCTCGCGTAATGCGGAACGACCACCACGTGGTCGAGACAGGGCGGCCGACCGGCCACCCCGCGGTTGGGATAAAGCGGCAACTCAGGCTGAACAGCAGCCTGCCCCACCGCCCCGCAAAAATAGAGAAGGAAGAGTTCGGGGTCACGCGTACGACCTCCGGCAGACCCTGGACAGTAGAGCAGGACATACAAGATCGATCTACGGATCGCGAGGACGTGCCTCAAGGTACAACGACGGCTACCTATTCGGACGTGATAAACCCAACCACGCTCGGGCCGAATGCCGCGGATGGACTCCATCAGAGCTACGCCACGATGCGGCCCGGTACAGAGGTGCCGCACACCCTCTCTGCTTCACAGATGAAGTACTGGATCACGAATTCCCCGAGGGGTTCAAGCCCGTCAATATCAAATCATACGACGGCACAACCGATCCCGCAGTATGGATCGAGGATTTTATTCTCCATATCCATATGGCTCGAGGAGATGACCTCCACGCCATTAAATACCTCCCACTAAATCTCAAAGGGCCAGCTCAGCACTCGCTTAACAGCCTGCCTAAAAATTCTATCGGCAGCTGGGAGGACTTGGAAGATGCCTTCCTGGACAACTTCCAAGGAACCTATGTCCGGCCACCAGACGCCGATGACTTAAGCCACATAGTTCAACAACCTGGAGAATCAGCCAGAAAATTCTGGACTAGGTTCCTAACCAAAAAGAACCAGATCGTTGATTGTCCGGATGCCGAGGCCTTAGCAGCCTTCAAACACAGCATCCGTGACGAATGGTTAGCACGCCACCTCGGCCAAGAAAAGCCGAAGTCCATGGCAGCCCTCACGGCACTCATGACTCGCTTTTGCGCGGGTGAGGACAGTTGGCTGGCTCGTAGTAACAACACAGCCAGCGAGATAGGCCCCTCCGAGGCCAAGAATAGCACTGGCCAGCTCTGGCGCAATAGACACAAACGTCGAAGCAATGGCGACAACACCGATGACACCACAGTCAACGCCGGATTCACTGGCTCCAAGTCCGGCCAATGGAAGAAGCCCTACAAAAGAAACAATGAAGGACCTTCCAGCCTGGACCGCATACTCGACCGTCCGTGCTAGATACACGGCACCCCGGATAAGCAAGCCAATCATACCAATAGGGATTGTTGGGTTTTCAAGCAGGCTGGCAAGTTAAATGCCGAAAACAAAGAAAAGGGATCACAAAGTTAGGACGAGGACGAAGAGTCCCGGCAGCCGAACACTGGGGGGCAGAAGAAATTTCCCCCTCAAGTCAAAACAGTGAACATGATATACGCTACACACATCCCCAAGCAGGAGCGTAAGCGAGCACTTAGGGACGTCTACGCAGTAGAGCCAGTCACCCCAAAATTCAATCCATGGTCGTCGTTTTTGATCACCTTCGATCGTCGAGACCACCCAACTAGTATCTGCCATGGCGGTTCAGCCGCACTTGTCCTTGACCCAATTATTTATGGGTTTCACCTAACACGAGTCCTGATGGACAGTGGTAGCAGCCTCCACCTGCTCTATCAAGACAAAGTGCGGAAGATGGGCATTAACCCCTCACGAATAAAACCAACAAAGACTACCTTTAAAGGAGTCATACCAGGCATAGAAGCCCGCTGTACGGGCTCAGTCACGCTGGAGGTGGTCTTTGGTTCTCCAGACAACTTCCGAAGTGAAGAGTTAATCTTCGATATCGTCCCCTTCCGCAGCGGCTACCACGCACTGCTCGGACGAACATCGTTTGCTAGATTCAACGCAGTGCCACACTATGCTTATCTCAAGCTCAAGATGCCCGGTCCACGCGGCGTCATAACAGTCAATGGCAATACGGAACGCTCCCTCCGAACAGAGGAGCACACCGCCGCCCTAGCAGCAGAGGTACAGAGCGGCCTTCTCAAGCAGCACCATAGTGCGGCTGTCGAGCCCCTGGACATCATTAAGAGGTTCCAGACTACACTGCAGCAGGACAACATGGCTCGTGAAGAGCTCGATTAGCAATTCGGCCTCCGTCCCAGTCCCGATGAAGTAGTGGCATTCGCACCACGCATACGTAATTACGCACTCAAAATGCCATGGACATCGACGGAGGCACAAGCTAACCCGGGATCTACAGTTCGGCTAGACCGATCCCGGAGAAACATACTTTCACCTTTTACTTTTTTTGTTTGAGGTTCCTTTTCCCACGGGCCTGCTGACCAGTCCCTTTGAAGGATCGGCATATAAAGGATGCAAGCAGCATAGGTGTGTAGAGTAACCTCTATACGTCTTCTTGACGGTATTTATATTTATTTCTCAGGACCCGCACGCTGCGCCCTCTTGATTCCGGCATGTTAAATAGCCGGGATGCTTATCGCAATATTTGTACAAGATACGCCTTGACGTATCCATCCAGTTATAATGAAAACGGTTTGCGGCCCAGTTTCTGTGGTTTTTGCTTCTTAATTCATTTTATTTCGATCTGCTTATCGACTACATCCGTACACTTTGGTACATTTCATATTCGCCAGGGGCTCCCCATCGCCCCATAATACGGCAACAAAGTCCGAACACTTTTTATATATAAGTTCGGCACCCGGAATTTAGCATTATATGCATCGGCTCTGAATCATGTCTTTGGTCAACAGTTGGGTTGCCCGGCTCCTGTGCTTGCTACCCTACGTTCCGCTATATCGGCTAGGGTAGTAAAGGGAGAACTACTGCGATTGTGCCCTGGCCTTGACCAGATGAGCACCATAGTAGAGAAAGCCGAAAACTGACTGTCATGATGCGGCGAGAGCTGGTCAGCTGTTCAGAGGTCACAAATCGTTAGAGATTTTTTCCGCATTCCGCGGAGGATCGGCACTTCCCGACCAAGTGCCGACAGCACTCCGGTTCGTATACCAGGGCTGCGCACATGTTTTATTATAAAACTCCTATGGCTAAGTGAGGACGTTTAAGCCGCATTGTCCGATTGCCTGGTTCGTAGTGCTAAGCAACTCCTACAAGGACCATATAATTGGATAAAGATTGCTTAGATACCATGCCGAACACCTCCGTACTACCTACGTGAGGGCAGAAGCCGACGACTCGCCAACCCTCAGATTTCATATAACACGGCCGCACAGGAGGAAACAATTAAAACATAACAAACATTATATTACACACTGGCTTTGTTTTTATCATACAAGGCATGGGCACAACACGAATGTACTCATTCGAAAATAATGTCCTGCCCGCATTGCGCTGCTGCAAGTCGAGACCCTTCTAGGACATCCGCAAAATATCGCTCGGGTGTGCGGTGCCCCTTGCCCTCAGGCGGTCCTCGGGCCACGTCAACAGCGTTCATCTTCGCCCACCACATCTTGCAACGGGCGAAGGCCATGTGGGCACCTTCGATGCAGGCTGATCGCTTGACGATATCCAGCCGCGGACAGGCTTCCACTAGTCACCTCACGAGTCCGAAGTAGCTGCCGGGCATAGCTTCGGCTGGCCACAGCCGGATCATCAAATCCTTCATGGCTAGTTTGGCCACCCTGTGCAGCTCCACCAGCTGTTTCAGCTGATCGGTGAAGGACACGGGATGCTCTGGCGTCGCATACTGTGACCAGAATAGATTCTCCGTCGAACCCCCTCCTTCGGCTCGGTAGAACTCAGCAGCGTCTGATATGCTGCGTGGTAAATCCACAAACGCCCCTGGGGAACTCCAAACCCGGGTTAGTAAAAGGTACTACTTCTCCGCATACTTGCTTTGCATCTTAAATGCCTTACCCGCCGTAATCTTCTTGGCCTCCTGGATCTCCTGGAGGGCGGCCTGGGCCTCATTTCGTGTGGTCTCCACACTTTTACAAGCCTGGGCGAGTTCGGCCCCTTGAATCGAAGCATCATGCTCCAAGGCCTCGCATTTTTTCACCGCATCTTGGAGCTCCTGCTGGACCTCCTTGACCCGGGCCTCGAGCTTTTTCCAGGCTGCTTGCTGCTCGACGGCCTTCCCCTCTGCTTCGGCCACAGCCTTTTTTAGGGCCTCGACCTCGATCGCGGCTCCTACACATATTACGACACTATGGTCAGTATACAACGCTTGTTCTTTCCGAACACACAACAAGTCGTCATTAACCTTGCTTCTCCTGGAGCCGAATCGTCACCTCGCCGAGCTCGTTCTCGGCCCGCTCCAGCCTCTGCTTCAGTTCAGAGACTTCGGCTGCATGTGAGGTTGCGGCCAAAAGTGACGCCAGCTTATTGGTATATATTAAGTTAGTCTCCTATAACAAAGAATTGATCCTCTCTCCGGTTCTTCTTGCCGAATACCGGACAGTGTCTCAGGGGCTACTGACTACATGGGGTTTTTCTCTTTCTATGTCACTTACCTCGAAACCTGTTAACAGGTTGCCGCAAGCTTCGTTCAGTCTGCTCTTGGCGGACTGAACCTTCTCGATCACCGCACCCATAAGGACACGGTGCTCGTCCACGACGGAGGCGCCTCGTAGCGGCTCCATCAGGTTATCCGGCACCCCTGGATGGACAGGGGCCACCGGTGGAAGAGGCGCACCCCCTCCTTCAAAGGGGCTGCTCGCCCGACTCCGGAGCCTTAGGGGTCTACGGAATAGTATTCGGTTGAGGGCCGAACTGGACGCGGCCCTCTTCGCCAGCCTCCATGGGGATCGACTCCCCCATGTGTCCGGCAGCGGAGGCTTCGCCTTGTGGCGCCTCCCGGACAGCGTCCTGGGCTCCTCCCCAGTTTGAAGCGGCCCTCCGGGACAACACTTCAGTGTCATCCCTGGCCCCGGGGGAATAAGCAGGTGGTGGCGACATGCTCGCCATCTCCGACGGAGGCAACGAACCTCTAGACGAGGATCGTTGGATTAGGTCGCGGGCCGGACTGCAATAGTACAGTTAACTATGTCAAGATGATGGAGAGAAAGGGTCGGATGTGCGCACGAGTGAGCCGTGTCACTTACGATGCGGCCTGGGGCTTAGTGCGGGGGCATCGTTCCGGACTGCTGTCAACGTCCCACGCGGTGTTGACCGATGGGATGCCCTTCCCCTTCTTGGGCATTTCCGCCTCCAGATGCGCCGGAGCCGCCCTCTTCTTCTTCCTCTCCTCAGGGGGAGGGTTGTTTTCTTCCTCCTCCTCCTCTTCCTCATCATTGTCCTCAGGGGCAGAGGAATAAGCTTCTCGTCTTCGGACGTGTGCCCTTGCAACGGGGGCCACTCTTGGCCCCCTTTGCCTTCTTCTTGGCTTTCTTCTTCGGCGCCTTATATGGTGCCGGCACCAGCATCTTCGCTAGACGTGGGATGACTGGTTCTTCAGTCAACGGAGCCAGACACTGGATCCGCTTCGCCCTCTCCATCCAGTCCTGAAAAAGCAATAATAAAAGCTCACACATCATCCTCAAAACAATTAAGTTGGGGGTACATCAAAAATAACATGCCTCGCTGGCGGGGTGTTTACAATCGTGACCACGGTCTGAATCCGTGGCCGGTGGCTTCTCGTTGCCCTTAAAAAGCAACTTCCAGGCGCCTTCATGAGTAGACTCGAAGAGCCTTACCAAGGTTTGGTGCTTCTTCGAATTGAACTCCCACAGAGGGCGGCTTCGGCGCTGGCACGGAAGAATCCGGCGAACTAGCATCACCTGGATTACATCGACGAGCTTGACATTCTTGGTCACCATGCTTTGAACGCGCGTCTGCAGCGCTATCAGCTCGTCGGGCGAACACCAGTCCGGACTCTTCTCGACCCAGGAGGTGAGTCACATGGGAGCGCCGGAGCGGAATTCGGCAGCTGCGGCCCAGGTGGTGCCGCGAGGTTCAGTGATATAGAACCATTGCTTCTGCCTCTCCTTTACCGTGTCCACAAAGGTGCCCTTGGGCCAAGGGACGTTGGACAGCCTACTCACCATGGCTCCTCCGCACTCCGCGTGCTGGCCATCCACCACCTTCGGCTTCACGTTGAAGACTTTGAGCCACAGCCCGAAGTGGGGTTGGATGCGGAGGAAGGCCTCACACACGACGGTAAAAGCCGAGATGTTGAGGAAGGAATTCGGGGACAGGTCATGGAAATCTAGCCCGTAATAATACATTAGCCCGCAGACGAAAGGGTGGAGTGGAAACCCTAGCCCGCGGAAGAAATGAGGGAGGAATAATACCCTCTCCTTGGGCTCGAGCGTGGGGACGATTTGTCCCTCGGCCGGAAAGCGGTGGGCGATTCCCTTCGCCAAATATCCGGCCGCTCGGAGCTCAGTAATGTCATCCTCCTTGACGGAGGAGACCATCCACTAGCCCTGACCACAGGATCCGGACATGGTTGCTTGAGTGGAAAGGAGATGAGAACTTGGGCGCTGGAGCTCGAGATTGGAAAGGCGGAGACAAAGAGAGAGAGAGAGAGAGAGAGAGAGAGAGAGAGAGAGAGCGTGAGAAGAGGAAGAGGGAATTGAGGGAGTCCTGGATTAGGGGGTCCTCGGACTGCCGGACTATATACTTTGGCCGGACTTTTGGACTATGAAGATACAAGATTGAAGACTTCGTCCCGTGTCCGGATGGGACTCTCCTTTGCGTGGAAGGCAAGCTTGGCAATTCAGATATGTAGATCTCCTCCCTTGTAACCGACTCTGTGTAACCCTAGCCCCCTCCAGTGTCTATATAAACCGGAGGGTTTAGTCCGTAGGAGAATAACAATCATAATCATAGGCTAGCTTCTAGGGTTTAGCCTCTACGATGTCGTGGTAGATCAACTCTTGTAACACTCATATCATCAAGATCAATCAAGCAGGAAGTAGGGTATTACCTCCATCGAGAGGGCCCGAACCTGGGTAAACATCGTGTCCCCCCGCCTCGTGTTACCATCCGCCTTAGACACACAGTTCGGGACCCCCTATGCGAGATCCGCCGGTTTTGACACCGACATTGGTGCTTTCATTGAGAGTTCCACCGTGCCGTTGCGATAAAGGCTTGATGGCTCCTTCGATCATCGACAACGATACGATCCAGGGCGAGGCTTTCCTCCCCGGACAGATCTTCGTATTCGGCGGCTTCGTACTGCGGGCCAACTCGCTTGGCCATCTAGAGCAGATCGAGAGCTACGCCCCTGGCTGTCAGGTCAGGTTTGGAAATTTAAACTATACTGCCGACGTCAGCGGAGACTTGATCTTTGACGGATTCGAGCCTATGTCAGGTGCGCCGCACAGTCATGACGAGCATGACTTAACTCTGCCGACGGACAGTGTTCGGGAGATCCCACCTACAGCTACTCCGGCTTTCAATCCGGAGCAGATGGCGCCGTTCGAGGACGGGTGGATGGACCCCGCCACGGAGGCCGCACACTCAGCGGCGATAGAGCCGAATACTGACTTCACCTTATATGAGACCTGTGTTGCCGGATCCTTGGATTCGTGCCCGACCACGGGCTCCGAACCGCCTGCGTCCGTGCCTAGCGAATCTGATTGGGCACCGATCATGGAGTTTACCTCCGCGGATATTTTCCAGCATTTGCCCTTGGGCAACATGCTAGATTCTTTAAAGTCTCTCTCCTTGTTAGGAGACCCTCGGCCGAACTATGTCCGGCTCGACTGGGAAGCAGCCGACGAAGAAATTCGGTCCCCACCCACCACCCACTTAATAGCCACTGTCGATGATTTAACCGACATGCTCGATTTCGACTCCGAAGACATCGACGGTATGGACGACGATGCAGAGAAGCAACCAAAGCGACAACGTAGGCGGCGCTCCAAATCCTGCCTCGGCAAAAACAGCGATAACAGCGCAAGAAAGAATAATACCCCGGTCGACTCCAGAGGAAACGACGACCACATGGACCCAGCGACAGAGCAGGATGAACCAGCGGACGGTGAACATAGTACGGAGCCGCTGTCCGATCACAGCGACGCAGAGGATAAAGCTAATCAACCTGTCTCCGGAGAGGAGAATAGTCCGGACGATGATGCACACATCATCCCGGGAAGGAACTTGGAACAAGAGAACCTCCATAGAAGGCTTATTGCCACCGCGAGGAGTCTAAAGAAGCAGAAGCAAAGGCTTAAGGCCGCACAAAATACACTCAACAGTAGATGGAACAAAGTGCTCGACACTGGAGAAAAGTACGGTGGCAGTCGCCACACAAAGAGCTATCCAAAGCGCAAGTTGCTGCTCGAAATCAATGACGAGGCCTTAGAGCCAATACAGCCAAAATAAAACGGCTGATCAGCCGGATCGACCACCCCGCGGCCGCGATAGGGCGGCTAACGATGTCGCACATAAGTCAACACACGATCTACGTGAGGACTTGCACCAAAAATCCGGTATAACCAGGTCCATCTACGGATCTAGGAAGCGAGCTCCGGCACAGAAGAAAAACCGAACACTACAACCGTCAGAATGCCATGACACATCCAAATATAGGGGTGCCGCGCACCCCCTATGCTTCACTAATGAGGTGCTGGATCACGAATTTCCAGAGGGATTCAAACCGGTGAACATCGAGGCATACGACGGAACGACAGACCCTGGGGTCTGGATCGAGGACTTTATCCTCCATATCCATATGGCTCACGGAGATGATCTCCATGCCATCAAATACTTGCCCCTCAAGTTGAAAGGACCAGCCAGACACTGGCTGAAGAGCCTCCCCGAAAACTCAATCGGAAGTTGGGAAGAGCTTGAGGATGCTTTTAGGGCTAATTTTCAAGGGACCTATGTCCGAGCTTCGGATGCAGACGATTTAAGTCATATAATTCAACAACCCGGAGAGTCAGCCCGAAAGCTTTGGAACAGATTCCTAACTAAGAAGAATCAGATTGTCGACTGCCCGGACGCCGAAGCCTTAGCGGCTTTGAAACACAGTGTCCGGGACGAATGGCTCGCCAGACACCTCGGCCAGGAAAAACTGAGGACAATGGCAGCCCTAACAAGCCTTATGACCCGCTTTTGCGCGGGCGAAGATAGTTGGCTAGCCCGTAGCGGCACCAGCAACCCAGGCACATCCGAAGTCAGGGATGGTAATGGAAAACCACGACGCAATAAAAGTAAGCGTCGAAACAATGAAGACAGCCCAGACAACACGGTGGTAAACGCCGGATTCACGGGCTCTCAAACCGGTCAACTGAAAAAGCCATTTAAAGGCAACAGAGATGGACCGTCCAGCCTAAACAAGATTCTAGACAGATTATGTCAGATTCATGGCACCTCCGACAAACCGGCAAATCACACCAACAAAGAATGCTGGGTTTTCAAGCAGGCCGGTAAGCTAAATGCCGAACACAAGACGAGGATGAGCCTCGCCAGCAAAACACTGGGGGACAGAAAAAATTCCCACCAAAGGTCAAAACAGTGAACATGATTCACGTAACAAAGAGGAGGAGCAAACGCGCACCCCGAGACGTATGCGCCGTAGAGCCCGTCACCCCCAAGTTCGACCCTTGGTCGGCCTGCCCGATCACTTTTGATCGCAGGGACAACCCGACCAGTATCCGGCACAGAGGATCAGCTGCCTTGGTACTAGACCCAATAATCAACGGATACCATCTCACCTGAGTCCTTATGGACGGCGGCAGTAGTCTTAATCTGATATATCAGGGCACAGTCTGCAAAATGGGGATAGACCCGACGAGAATCAGCCAAATCAATACTACCTTTAAAGGAGTAACACCAGGCCCAAAGGCCCACTGCACGGGCTCTCTAGTACTAGAGGTTGTATTCGGCTCTCCCGATAACTTCCGAAGGGAAAAGTTAACTTTCGACATCGCTCCATTCTGAAGCAGCTGTCAAGCACTACTCGGAAGAACGGCCTTCGCTCGTTTTAACACAGTACCGCACTACGCTTATCTTAAGCTTAAGATGCCCGGTCCACGTGGCACCATCATAGCTAGCGGAAACACAGAGCGTTCCTTACGCGCGGAAGAATGTGTGGCGGCCTTAGTAGCCGAACACTGAACGACCTCTCCAACCAGAATAAATGATCGGTCGTCAAGACCGCGGACACGGCTAGACGAGTCCGGCGCACCACTAGCTGTAATAGCTTAGATAAACCTGAGATTGGGTCGACGGATATACCCCCATAGGTGGTGTTAGGGGATTCCCGCATGTAAAAAGGACTATAGTTTGGCTTGGCCTTATTTTGATTGAATTTTAATAGTTCATTAAGAATAACCAATTTTTCACACGAAGACTTTCACCTAAGTTTTTCTCTTTTACAGATGATAATCATGCTACACCCATCCAGGATACGGCACAACGGAGACACAGGCGCAGACGTGCAGCAGGGCCCCGCTCAAAGGTTTCTTTTTAGATTAAGACCCTGTGTAAACCTTTTTCACTGTCTCTTGTTGCTTCACACCCTCTGGATACTCAAAATAACCAAGAGGGATGCTGGCGTTATTGGCATTTCGCCACGTCAAACTAATGCACGTATCTGGAAATTTAGGGCTTTTATCGAGGGTGTCACGCAGCCCAGTATGCGTTGTAAAGACCGAATACCTTAGGGAGTGTTTGGCATCGCGAGTTTGGCCTTATATGCATCAGCTCCGAATCATGTCATTGGTCAATAGTTGGGTTTGTCTGGCTCCCGTGTTATGCTACCTTACGTTCCACTCTATCGGCTAAGGTGGCACCGGGAGAACTACTGCGATTGTGCTCTGGTTCATCCGGACGAGCACCTCAGTAGAGAAAGCCGAAACTGTCTGTCATGATAAAGCGCGAGACTGGTCAACCACTCGATGACTCACCGGAATCTTCGCGATTCCTCCGCATTAACGAAGGACCGGTTTCCCGGTCATGTATGTACGTGCACCGTATTCGGATAGACGCGGAAGTACCAGGGGCTATATAGTAGGCCCACCGTCAAACTCCTATGGCTAAGTGAAAGTGTTAAAGCAATATAGTCCGATTGCCTTGTTCGCCGTGCTATCACCTCCTTAATGGACCAAGACGTTGGATCAAGTGTGAATACGCGCTTTTCCAACCACCCCCGCATTATATGCGTGGGGGCTGAAGCCGACGACTGCAAACTTTCAGGCTATATACATACATAAACGGCCGCACAGGAGGCATCATAATACTTTCAGGCAAAAGTATAAACACAGCCTTTATAATCATAATAACATTGTTTTACAATTGGGATACATGTCACTCAAACATGATACTCTTCGAGCACTGAGCCTCTATTAAACGAGCACCTTCTAGGACTTCTTCAAAATGGTGCTCGGCTGAGACCTGGCCTACGGCCGGACCCCGGGTTGCAGTAGCGGTGGCCTCCATCTCTGCCCAGTATGTCTTAACACGGGCAAGAGCCATCCGCGCACCCTCTATGCACGCCGACCTCTTTACAGCGTCGATATGCGGCACAACACCAAGGAATCGTTGCACTAAACCAAAATAACTATTCGGCATTGGTCCTTCTGGCCAAAGATGATCCACAACAGACCTCATGGCAAGCCCGGACAACCTGTGGAGCTCAGCCCACTCGGCCATTTGCTCATTTAACAGCAGCGGACGCGTTGGAGCACTGAACTGCGACCAGAACAACTTTTCCACTTCGTGATCTTTCTGATCTTTGAAAAACTCCGTCGCATCAGCATCACTCGTTGCCAAGTCCAAGTATGCGTCTGCAGCACTCCATAATTGATCCAGAGGGGCATACTTCGGATCTCCAAACTTCGTCCGCAACAAAAAGGGCTTCCCAGCCGTCATATCTCCGGCTTGATGAAGCTCCTTCTTCGCCGCTCTAATCCTAGAGCGGGTTTCCTTGGCCGCTACCATGGCTTTTTTCATGTCCTCCGCTTTCGCTTGGCTTTCCTTTTCAACAAGCTCATAACAGTCGGCGGCATCCTTCAACTCAACAGCCATCTTGGCTATTTTATCTTTGCTCTGGCGATGCGCAGCCTGTTCGGCTCTTAATTCTTCGACCGCCTTTAGGGTGGCCGCATCACTTCTCCTGGCCTGTTCCTTGGCTCGGGCAAGTTCCGCCCGAAGGGTCTCCACGGCGGCAGCTCCATCTGCAGTAACAGCATATTATAGATACTAGCATCATGCTCCTCTTAATATATGTTGACCACCGGAGAATACATACCCTGTGCCTCGTCAAGCCGCTTGTTTACAAGCACGATGTCGGCATCTGCCGCATCAAGTTGCCACCTCAGTTCGGCAAATTCGCCCGTCCGGCCAGCCACCGGACCCTCAACCGCCTGCACATGAAAGCGGCATGATCATTACCTGGGACTATGATCCTCTGTTTGCCGCCTTTGGACAGCAACCAGAGTCTCAGGGGCTATTGTCTGCATAGGGCACACCTAGCGTGTGCGGTACCATAAAAATATATATATTACTTTGCGTACCTCAAAGCCTCTTAGCAGGCTCATAAAAGCTTCATGCAACCCACTTTCGGCGGATGAGATCCTCTCAACCACCGTACCCATTAAAGTACGATGCGCCTCTGAGATAGCCGCTTGCTCCAGAAGACTTATCAGTGCATCCGGTCGCGCACCGAATAGTCCCGGACTCTTTCTGTTGTACTCCTTAGGAGCCGAATACTCCGGACTTCGGGTGGCCGAAGGGTTACCTTCTGGTCTTGGTGGATCAGGAGAAATCCTCCGTGACGACACCTCAGGGTCGTCTGCCTCATGAGGCGGGGAGGCAGGGGGAGGCGTTTCGCTCTCCATCATCTCCGGAAGAAGATCCCCCGAAGACGAACTCTGTCGAGAAGGGCTACGATCCGAACAGCAAGACATTCGTCTCGGTTATTGTCCTCAGAGATGAAGCAGGATATATTTACCAAAAGTACTCTTGTTCACTTACAGCTCGGTGGAGGGTTGATCCCCTTGCGGGTACTGTGCGGTAAGGACGCCCTCCGGGGGAGGGCCCTTTGGTGAAGGTTTCTCCTCTCGTTTGGAAACTCTTGTTTCCGAGTCTTTAGAGGCGGTCCTTTTCCTTCCCTGGGGGGAGTGAATTTCAGATTCTTCTCCCCGGTTATCCTTCTTCGCGGAGACACTAATTCCCCTGGTTTGGATGAGTAATGAGTGAGGCCCGCTTTCGGCTTCTTTATTCCTCCCTTTATCTTCCCCTGATGGCGCTTGATAAGGTGCGAGCTCAAGCATCCTGGCTAGTACAGGATCTGGTGAGCCCTCGGGAAGGGGGGCCGAACACCTGATCATCTTTGCCTTTTTTATCCAGTCCTGGTCAAAGAGCGACTTTTCAGAATGATGTTGTGATAAATAAAAAGACAGCTTGTTCGGCCGTAGAATTACTTACCTGGGTATTTGGACGATTGCAGTTTAGACCCGCATCCTCGGTGGTGTCCGGACACTTTATTCGTGGTCCGAAGAACAATCCATACATCCCTTCGAGCGTCACGCCGAAGAATTGCTGAATAGTTCGCGGTCCTTCCGGGTTGAACTCCCACATTCGGAGAGGTCGATGTTGGCATGGCAGGACCCGACGAACTAGCATGACTTGCATTACCTTGACAAGGCCGACATCTCTCTTGAGGAGATCTCGGATGCGACTCTGCAATGTCGGCACGTCATTAACTGGCCCCCAGTCCAGCCCCTTGTTAACCCATGACGCCAGTTGTGGTGGGGGGGGGGGCGAACGGAAGGCGAGGGCAGCTGCGCACTTAGTACTTCGGGGAGCCGTGATGTAAAACCACTCCCGCTGCCATAAGTTGGACATCTCCGGGAAGGAACCCTTTGGCCATGGAGCATCGGCGCCTTTGCTTATTATGGCACCTCCACATTCTGCGTGTCGCCCATCGATCATCTTCGGCTTCACATTGAAGGTCTTGAGCCATAAGCCGAATTGTGGAGTGATGCGGAGGAAGGCCTCACACACGACGATAAACGACGAGATGTGAAGGATGGAATCCGGAGCCAGATCATGGAAATCGAGCCCGTAATAGAACAAAATCCCTCTAACAAAGGGATCAAGACTAAAACATAGCCCTCGGAGGAAATGGGAAACAAATACGACACTCTCGTTGGGTTCGGGAGTGGGGATGACCTGCCCTTGAGCAGGCAACCTGTGCGAGATTTCAGCGATCAGATACATGGCTTCTTTTAGCTTCTTGATGTCCTCCTCTATGACAAACGAGGCTATACACCGGCCTTGAAGGTTGGATCCGGACATGATTGAAGGTCTGAAGTGCTTAGCCGGAGCCTCGGGTGCTGGAATTCGAGGTGGGGGAAGGGAAGGATCGAGCGCGAGAAGAAAAGGACAGGCCTTGGCCCCTTTATAAAGAGGGTGAATATCAAGCGTCCTCCGCGCAGCCGTCTGGAACTTGCCTAAAATTGAGGAGTCATACCAGCGGGCACGATTGGGTTACCCACACCCGTATTGATGTGAATCCCGTGATAAGGGGAACACGATCTCTGCTTCGACAAGACGTGCCAATAAAACCACCTTGCAACATGTGCAGTGGCAGGCTGGGAAAAACGGTTCATCATGACCAGACCACGGCAGAACGTCAAGCTATGAAAAGTTGTCAGCAGATTAGATTTGTGGGAATATTATACTCTCTACGGTGGTATGTGGAATTTGTTTTGCAGAGCCGGACACGATCCTTGTGTTCAAAATATTCTATGGAGTATTCGGAGGAAGAACCCGCCTTGCAATGCCGAAGACAATGTGCGCGCCGGACACATCGTCATTGAAGCCTGGTTCAGGGGCTACTGAGGGAGTCCTGGATTAGGGGGCCCTCGGACTGCCGGACTATATACTTTGGCCGGACTGTTGGACTATGAAGATACAAGATTGAAGACTTCGTCCCGTGTCCAGTGGGACTCTCCTTTGCGTGGAAGGCAAGCTTGGCAATTCGGATATGTAGATCTCCTCCCTTGTAACCGACTCTGTGTAACCCTAGCCCCCTCCGGTGTCTATATAAACTGGAGGGTTTAGTCCGTAGGACAACAAAAATCATAATCATAGGCTAGCTTCTAGGGTTTAGCCTCTACGATCTCGTGGTAGATCAACTCTTGTAATACTCATATCATCAAGATCAATCAAGCAGGAAGTAGGGTATTACCTCCATCGAGAGGGCCCGAACCTGGGAAAACATCGTGTCCCCCGCCTCCTGTTAGCATCCGCCTTAGACGCACAGTTCGGGACCCCCTACCTGAGATCCGCCGGTTTTGACACCGACAGAAATCCTTATCCCCTTATAAAGGCAGCATATATTAAACGCCTCCTCACTCGCCTTAAGATCCGCCTATTCCCAAGGGCTGTATAAACGGCACGGTTGGGTTACCCATGCCCGCATTGATGAGAATCCCACAATAAGGGGACACAATTTCTCCTTCAACAAGATGTGCCAATAGCAACCGCGTCTTGAAACGTGGGATGGCAGATGAAAAATGGTTCGAAATTATGACCGGATGGACGTGATGTTACATTGCAGAAAGCTGTCAGTGGATGGAACTCCTGTAAAAATATATACTCTCTCTGCGGTTGTGTGCGGTGTGTGTAACAGGTCCGGATACAATCATCGCATCCGAAGACTATCTTGGAGTTCGGAAAAAGGGGAACCCGCCTTGCAATGCCGAAGACAATCTGCGCGCCGGACTCCTCGTCATTGAAGCTAGGTTCAGGCGCTACTGAGGGAGTCCTGGACTAAGGGGTCCTCGGGCGTCCAGCCAGTTATTCATTGGGCTGGACTGATGGGCTGTGAAGATATGAAGGTCGAAGACTATACCCGTGTCCGGATTGGACTCTCCTTGGCGTGGAATGCAAGCTAGGCGACCAACTATGAAGATTCCTTCTTATGTAACCGACTCCATGTAACCCTAGATCTCTCCGGTGTCTATATAAACCGGAGAGCATAGTCCGGATAGGGGAATACTCATTACCATATTCACATAGGCTAGACTTCTAGGGTTTAGCCATTACGATCTCGTGGTAGACCAACTCTTGTAACACTCATATTCATCAAGATCAATCAAGCAGGAAGTAGGGTATTACCTCCATAGAGAGGGCCCGAACCTGGGTAAACATCGTGTCCCCCGTCTCCTGTTACCATCGATCTTAGACTCACAGTTCGGGACCCCCCTACCCGAGATCCGCTGGTTTTGACACCGACAGGGCCTAAAACATTAGTTGATATCCCGGAGTCCGAACCATTAAGTTCAGAAGATTTACAAACTCCGGATCGCAAATCGAGTCAGGGTTCAGATTTAAAACCACCCACCCATCAGCTATACGCGATCTTATGTACATACGATAGCAGTCTCGGGAAACGGTCCATCACTTCTGGGCCAGATTCCTCCTTGTCAAAGACAAGATTAAAGATTGCCGCGATGAAGATGCAATCTCAGTATTCTGCAACAATTGCACGGACGAAGGAATCCTCAACGCCATCAACCGCCGTTGAGGGAGTCCTGGATTAGGGGGTCCTCGGACAGCCGGACTATATACTTTAGCCGGACAGTTGGACTATGAAGACACAAGATTGAAGACTCCGTCCCGTGTCCGTATGGGACTCTCCTTGGCGTGGAAGGCAAGCTTGGCAATACGGATATGTAGATCTCCTACCTTGTAACCGACTCTGTGTAACCCTAGCCCCCTCCGGTGTCTATATAAACCGGAGGGTTTAGTCCGTAGGACGAGAACAATGATACCATAGGCTAGCTTCTAGGGTTTAGCCTCTACGATCTCATGGTAGATCAACTCTTGTAATACTCATATCATCAAGATCAATCAAGCAGGAAGTAGGGTATTACCTCCATCTAGAGGGCCCGAACCTGGGTAAACATCGTGTCCCCCGCCTCTTGTTACCATCCGCCTTAGACGCACAGTTCGGGACCCCCTAGCCGAGATCCGCTGGTTTTGACACCGACATTGGTGCTTCAATGAGAGTTCCACTGTGCCGTCACCATAAGGCTTGATGGCTCCTTCGATCATCAACAACGATGCGATCCAGGGTGTGGCTTTCCTTCCCGGACAGATCTTCGTATTCGGCGGCTTCGTACTACGGGCCAACTCGCTTGGCCATCTGGAGTAGATCGAAAGCTACGCCCCTGGCCGTCAGGTCAGGTTTGGAAGCTTAAACTATACCGCCGATATCCGCGGATACTTGATCTTCGACGGATTCGAGCCCATGTTAGGTGCGCCGCACAGTCACTACGGGCATGACTTAGCTCTGCCGATGGACAGTGTTCGGGAGATCCCACTTGCAGCTACTCCGGCTTTCAATCCGGAGCAGATTGCACCGTCCGAGGACGGGTGGATGGACCCCGCCACGGAGGCCACACACTCAGCGGCGATAGAGCCGAATACTGACTTCACCTCTTATGAGACCCGTGTTGCCGGACACTTCGATTCGTCCCCGGCCACGGGCTCCGAACCGCCTGCGTCCGTGCCAATCGAATCTGATTGGGCACCGATCATGGAGTTTTCCTCCACGGATATCTTTCAGCACTCGCCACTGGGTGACGTGCTAAATTCATTAAGGTTTGTCTCCTTGTCTGGAGGCCCCTGGCCGAACTATGTCTGGCTTGGTTGGGAAGCGGACGACGAAGAAATTCGTTCTGCACCCACCACCCACTTAATAGCCACTGTCGACGACTTAACCAACATGCTCGATTTCGGCACCGAAGACATCGACGGTATGGACGACGATGCAGGAGACGAACAGGAACCACCGCCCACAGGGCGCTGGACTGCCACCTCATCATATGAGATATACATGGTGGAAACCCCCAAAGAAGGCGATGGCGATAAGACAACGGAGGATAATCCCTCCAAGAAGCAATCCAAGCACCGACGTCAGCGGCGCCGCTCTAAGTCCCGCCATAGCAAAAGCAACAATACCGACACAAGAGACAATAACGCTCTGGATAGTGCCGAAGACGACGACAATCCCCTCCAGCCAGACCTCGAGCGGGAGGATGAACAAGCTAGCCCTCCGGAACAGGCAGCAGAAAGAGAATCAGAGGATGACAATTACATGCCTCTCTCCGAAGACGAGGTGGGCCTCGGCGACGAAGAATTTATCATGCCTGAGGATCCCGTCGAGCAGGAGCGCTTCAAGCGCCGGCTTATAGTCACAGCAAATAGCCTGAAGAAAAAGCAACAACAACTTTGAGCTAATCTAGATCTGCTAGCGGATAGATGGACTGAAGTCCTGGCGGCCGAGGAATACAAACTCGAGCGCCCAACCAAGAGTTACCCAAAGCGCAGGTTGCTACCCCAACTTGAGGAGGAAGCATTAAAACCTACATCACCAGCGTATGATGCGGCTGATCGGCCACCTCGTGGCCGAGACAGAGGGGCATATCAGCCCGAAGTCCAGCCCGCACCCCGCCGCCATTCAAACAAAAATACCAAGGCCCGGGGCTACACGCGGGACCTGCGAGACGTATTGGAAAACAAAGCAGGACATACAAGATCGATCTACGGATCACGGGGTCACGCCCCAACACGTGACGATGATCGTCATGCTGGATACACTAAAAGCAAATCCGGCCGGGCCGAATACAGCAGACAAGACTCGTATGAACTGCATCGTGACATAGCCCGGCACAGAGGCGCCGCACACCCCCTATGCTTCACCGATGAAGTAATGGATCATGAATTCCCAGAAGGATTCAAACCCGTGAACATTGAGTCATATGATGGCACAACAGACCCCGCGGTATGGATCGAGGATTTCCTCCTCCACATCCACATGGCCCGCGGTGACGATCTACATGCCATCAAGTACCTCCCACTAAAACTCAAAGGACCAGCTCGGCATTGGCTGAATAGCCTGCCAGCAAACTTCATTGGCAGTTGGGAGAATTTGGAAGACGCATTCCTTGACAACTTCCAGGGCACTTATGTGCGACCACCAGATGCTGATGACTTGAGCCACACAACCCAACAGCCAGGGGAATCGGCCAGGAAATTCTGGACTCGGTTCCTAACTAAAAAGAACCAAATTGTCGACTGTCCGGATGCCGAGGCCTTAGCGGCATTTAAACTTAACATCCATGACGAGTGGCTCGCCCGACACCTCGGCCAAGAGAAGCCGAAGTCCATGGTAGCCCTCACGACAGTCATGACCCACTTTTGCGCGGGCGGGGACAGCTGGCTGGCTCGCAGCAACAGCACATCAAGAAATCCTGGTAATTCAGACGCCAAAGATACTAACGGCAGACCACGTCGCAATAGACACAAGCGCCGCAACAACGGCGACAACGCCGAAGACACGGTAGTCAATGCCAGATTCAGTGGCTCTAAATCCGGTCAGCAGAAAGGGCCACTCAAAAATAAAAATTTGGGTCCATCCAGTCTGGACCGCATACTCGATCGCCAATGCCAAATTCATGGCACCCCAGGAACGCGAGCCACCCATACCAACAGAGAATGCTGGGTCTTCAAACAAGCCGGCAGGGCAGGCGCCAAAAACGGAGAAGGGGGGTCTCGAAGCGATGATGGCGACGAAGAGCCCAGATCACCGAACACAGGAAGGCAAAAGAAATTTCCCCCGCAAATCCAAACGGTGAACGTGGTAAACACCACCCAAATTCCCAACCCGGACCGGATACGCACCCTTAGGGATTCCGACTTAACGGAATTAGTCGTCCCACAATATAAACTAGGGCCGGTCACCTTCAACCGCACGGATCGTCCGGTTAACGCCAATCAGGGCAATCCAGCCGCACTAGTCCTCGACCCAATAATTGACAGGTTCCACCTCACACGAGTCCTTATGGACGGAGGTAGCAGTCTAAACCTGCTTTACTAGGACACAGTGCGCAAGATGGGCATCGATCATTCGGTGATCAAACCCACTAAAGCCACTTTCAGAGGCATTATACCGGGTGTGGAAGCCAGCTGTACAGGCTCCATCGCCCTTAGGTGGTCTTCGGATCACCAGACAATTACCGTACCGAAGAGTTAATCTTCGAAATCGTCCCTTTCCGCAGTGATTATCAGGCACTGCTCGGACGAACCGCGTTTGCTCGATTCAACGCGGTGCCACATTATGCCTACCGTAAGCTCAAAATGCCCGGTCCACGCGCCGCCATCACGGTTAATGGCAAGGACGAACTTTACTTCGGCATCAACGAATACACCGCTGCCTTAACAGCAGAAGCAATGAGCAGCACCTTGCAGCCAAACCTCGAGTCGACGGCCAGGCTACCGGACACCGTCAAAGGACTACGAACTACTTCACGGCAAGATAGCCCGGCTTGTCCTGAGCTCAATTAAACACTCCAGCGAAGGCCAGGACAGGCCGCACTCAGCGGCTCAACCGCTCTCCGGCACGCAAGCATTTCTTACATTTCCTTCGCAGGTTCACCTTTGCGCCGACCAGGACGGGCGATATGGAGGCAGCTCGAACGCGCAAGGGAATCCTTAGATATTCCCCACGATGACCATCCGACTATACTCCGGCTCCGCACACAGCTTCTTCCCCCTGGCCTCAGCAGGTTCCACAGTCATATTTCCTTTTTATCACATTACCTGTACTTATACGCATCGACATACTATTCAAATACAACATATGGATTCATATGACGCTTATCTGCTGTTATTTCTTATTAAAATTCTTTTGTCAAGTGGCATCCGTACACCACGCTATGCCTTAGAATATGCCAGGGGCTTCGATTTACCCACAATACGGCAATAAAGTCCGAACACCTTCACGGAAGTTCGGCACCCGAACCTATAGCATTATATGCATCAGCTCCGAGTCATGTCTTGGGTCAATAGTTGGGTTTGCCCAGCTCCCACGTTTTGGTACCTTACGTTCTGCTATATCGGCTAAGGTAGCACTGGGAGAACTACTGTGATTGTGTCCCGGTTCTTCCGGACGAGCACCTCAGTAGAGAAAGCCGAAAACTGACTGTCATGATACGGTGAGAGCTGGTCAGCTGTTCGAGAGGTTGTAAAATCTTTAAGGATTTCTCCCGCATAATACCATAACCAATGCAGCATGCGATGGATCAGTTTTTTCTTCCGATTGGGTGCTTATAGAGCCCCTCGTGCGGTCTTTCGAACACCAGGGGTTGCACCTACCTTCCTAAAGCTCCTATGGCTAAGCGAGAGCGATAAAGCCCTATAGTCCTATTGCCTGGTTCGTTGTGCTGAACACCTCCTTCAAACGACCCAAAACTGGGATAAAGAGTGATCAGGTCTATCCCGAACACCCCCGTACTTCTTACGTGGGGGCAGAAGCCGACGACTGGCCAACTCTCAGGAATAATATATAAAACGGCCGCGCAGGAGGATAAACTTTTATATAACAGGCATTACATAATATAAATGACCTTGTTCAGACATTACAAAGGACAACATGATTTGCATTCATGGAAATATAATGTCCTTGTCACATAGCTCCGCTGCAAGGCAGGATCCTTTCAGGACACTCTCATAATATAATTCGGGCTTCCGGTGCTCCCTCCCCTCTGGCGGTCCTTCGGTCATCAGCTTTTCAGCATCCATCTTCCCCCAGTGCACCTTTGCGTGGGCGAAGACCATTCCCGCACCCTCTATACAGACCGACCGCTTGATGACATCAAGTCGAGGGCAGGCACTCACAAGCCGCTTCACGAGCCCGAAGTAGCTGCTTGGAATAGGCTCGGCGGGCCATAGCCGGACAATCAGATCCTTCATGGCTAGTTCTGCCGCCTTATACAGTTCGATCAGTTGTTTCAGTTGATCGACAAAAGGCACCGGATAATTCGTTGCCAAATACTGCGACCAGAAGAGCTTATCCGCAGTGTTCCTTTCTTCGGCTCGGTAGAATTGGGCGGCACCCGCTATGCTGCGGGGCAGCTTGCTACCTCTTGAGCACTGCGTTGGTTTTCCCTTGAAGAGGAAAGGGTGATGCAGCAAAGTAGCGTAAGTATTTCCCTCAGTTTTTGAGAACCAAGGTATCAATCCAGTAGGAGGCTACGCGCGAGTCCCTCGCACCTACACAAAACAAATAAATCCTCGCAACCAACGCGATAAGGGGTTGTCAATCCCTACACGGTCACTTACGAGAGTGAGATCTGATAGATATGATAGGATAATATTTTTGGTATTTTTATGATAAAGATGCAAAGTAAAATAAAAAGCAAAGGAAATAACTAAGTGTTGGAAGATTAATATGATGAAGATATACCCGGGGGGCATAGGTTTCACTAGTGGCTTCTCTCAAGAGCATAAGTATTTTACAGTGGGTGAACAAATTACTGTTGAGCAATTGACAGAATTGAGCATAGTTATGAGAATATCTAGGTGATCATGTATATAGGCATCACGTCCAAGACAAGTAGACCGACTCCTGCCTGCATCTACTACTATTACTCCACACATCGACCGCTATCCAGCATGCATCTAGAGTATTAAGTTCATAAGAACAGAGTAACGCCTTAAGCAAGATGACATGATGTAGAGGGATAAATTCATGCAATATGATAAAAAAAAACCCATCTTGTAATCCTCGATGGCAACAATACTATACGTGCCTTGCTGCCCCTACTGTCACTGGGAAAGGACACCACAAGATTGAACCCAAAGCTAAGCACTTCTCCCATTGCAAGAAAGATCAATCTAGTAGGCCAAACCAAACTGATAATTCGAAGAGATTTGCAAAGATAACCAATCATACATAAAAGAATTCAGAAGATTCAAATATTGTTCATAGATAAACTTGATCATAAACCCACAATTCATCGGTCTCAACAAACACACCGCAAAAGAAGATTACATCGAATAGATCTCCACGAGAGAGGGGGGAGAACATTGTATTGAGATCCAAAAAGAGAGAGAAAGCCATCTAGCTAATAACTATGGACCTGAAGGTCTGAGGTAAACTACTCACACTTCATCGGAGGGGCTATGGTGTTGATGTAGAAGCCCTCCGTGATTGATGCCCCCTCCGGTGGAGCTCCGGAACAGGCCCCAAGATGGGATCTCGTGGGTACAAAAGGTTGCGGCGGTGGAATTAGGTTTTTGGCTCCGTATCTGATCGTTTGGGGTACGTAGGTATATATAGGAGGAAGAAGTACGTCGGTGGAGCAACAGGGGGCCCACGAGGGTGGAGGGCGCGCCCCCCTACCTCGTGGCTTCCCAGTTGGTTGCTTGACGTAGGGTCCAAGTCTCCTTGATCATGTTCGTTCCGAAAATCACGTTCCCGAAGGTTTCATTCCGTTTGGACTCCGTTTGATATTCTTTTTCTGTGAAACTCTGAAATAGGCAAAAAACAACAATTCTGGGCTGGGCCTCCGGTTAATAGGTTAGTCCCAAAAATGATATAAAAGTGAATAATAAAGCCCAATAATGTCCAAAACAGAAGATAATATAGCATGGAGCAATCAAAAATTATAGATACGTTGGAGACGTATCAAGCATCCCCAAGCTTAATTCATGCTCGTCCTTGAGTAGGTAAATGATAAAAACAGAATTTTTGATGCGGAGTGCTACTTGGCATAATTTCAATGTAATTCTTCTTAATTATGGTATGAATATTCAGATCCGAAAGATTCAAGACAAAAGTTCATATTGACATAAAAATAATAATACTTCAAGCATACTAACTAAGCAATTATGTCTTCTCAAAATAACATGGCCAAAGAAAGTTATCCCTACAAAATCATATAGTCTGGCTATGCTCTATCTTCACCACAAAAAATATTTAAATCATGCACAACCCCGATGACAAGCCAAGCAATTGTTTCATACTTTTGACATTCTCAAACTTTTTCAATCTTCACGCAATACATGAGCGTGAGCCATGGACATAGCACTATATGTGGAATAGAATGGTGGTTGTGGAGAAGACAAAAAGGAGAAGATAGTCTCACATCAACTAGGCGTATCAACGGGGTATGGAGATGCCCATCAATAGATATCAATGTGAGTGAGTAGGGATTGCCATACAACGGATGCACTAGAGCTATAAGTATATGAAAGCTCAACAAAAGAAACTAAGTGGGTGTGCATCCAACTCGCTTGCTCATGAAGACCTAGGGCATTTTGAGGAAGCCCATCATTGGAATATACAAGCCAAGTTCTATAATGAAAATTCCCACTAGTATATGAAAGTGATATCATAGGAGACTCTCTATCATGAATATCATGGTGCTACTTTGAAGCACAAGTGTGGTAAAAGGATAGTAACATTGTCCCTTCTCTCTTTTTCTCTCATCATTTTTTTTATTTGGGCCTTTTTTATGGCCTCTTTTTTTTCGTCCGGAGTCTCATCCCGACTTGTGGGGGAATCATAGTCTCCATCATCCTTTCCTCACTTGGGACAATGCTCTAAAAATGATGATCATCACACTTTTATTTTCTTACAACTCAACGATTACAACTCAATACTTAGAACAAAATATGACTCTATGTGAATGCCTCCGGCGGTGTACCGGGATATGCAATGAATCAAGAGTGACATGTATGAAAGAATTATGGACGGTGGCTTTGCCACAAATACAATGTCAACTACATGATCATGCAAAGCAATATGACAATGATGGAGTGTGTCATAATAAACGGAACGGTGGTAAGTTGCATGGCAATATATCTCGGAATGGCTATGGAAATGCCATGATAGGTAGGTATGGTGGCTGTTTTGAGGAAGGTATATGGTGGGTGTATGATACCGGCGAAAAGTGCGCGGTCTTAGAGAGGCTAGCAATGGTGGAAGGAGGAAAAGTGCGTATAAACCATGGACTCAACATTAGTCATAAAGAACTCATATACTTATTGCAAAAATCTACAAGTTATGAAAGCAAAGTATTACACACATGCTCCTAGGGGGATAGATTGGTAGGAAAAGACCATCGCTCGTCCCCGACCGCCACTCATAAGGAAGACAATAAATAAATAAATCATGCTCCGACTTCATCACATAACGGTTCACCATACGTGCATGCTACGGGAATCACAAACTTTAACACAAGTATCTCTCAAATTCACAACTACTCAACTAGCATGACTCTAATATCACCATCTTCATATCTCAAAACAATTATCAAGCATCAAACTTCTCATAGTATTCAACACACTCATAAGAATTCTTACAATTTTGTATGCCTAGCATATTAGGATTATTTAAGCAAATTACCATGCTATTTAAGACTCTCAAAATAATCTAAGTGAAGCATGAGAGATCAATAGTTTCTATAAAACAAATCCACCACCGTGCTCTAAAAGATATAAGTGAAGTACTAGAGCAAAAACTATATAACTCAAAAGATATAAGTGAAGCACATATAGTATTCTAATAATTTCCGAATCATGTGTGACTCTCTCAAAAGGTGTGTACAGAAAGGATGATTGTGGTAAACTAAAAAGCAAAGACTCAAATCATACAAGACGCTCCAAGCAAAACACATATCATGTGGTGAATAAAAATATAGCTCCAAGTAAAGTTACCGATGGAAGTAGACGAAAGAGGGGATGCCTTCCGGGGCATCCCCAAGCTTTGGCTTTTGGTGTCCTTAGATTATCTTGGGGGTGCCATGGGCATCCCCAAGCTTAGGCTCTTGCCACTCCTTGTTCCATAATCCATCAAATCTTTCACCCAAAACTTGAAAACTTCACAACACAAAACTCAGCAGAAAATCTCGGGAGCTCCGTTAGAGAAAGAAAACAAAAGACCACTTCAAGGTACTGTAATGAACTCATTATTTATTTATATTGGTGTTAAACCTACTGTATTCCAACTTCTCTATGGTTTATAAACTCTTTTACTAGCCATAGATTCATCAAAATAAGCAAACAACACACGAAAAACAGAATCTGTCAAAAACAGAACAGTCTGTAGTAATATGTAACTAACGCAAACTTCTGGAACTCCAAAAAATCATCCAAAATAGGACGACCTATAAAATTTGTTTATTGAACAGCAGCAATTGGAATCAATATTTTATCACGTTCTGGTGATTTTTAACAATTGTTTTCGTGAACAGAAAGTTTCTGGAATTTTCTGCAAGATCAAATAACTATCATCCAAGAAGATCCTATAGGTTTAACTTGGCACAAACACTAATTAAAACATAAAAACACATCTAACCAGAGGCTAGATCAAATATTTATTCCTAAACAGAAGCAAAAAGCAAAAAACTAAAAATAAAATTGGGTTGCCTCCCAACAAGCGCTATCGTTTTACGCCCCTAGCTAGGCATAAAAGCAAGGATAGATCTAGGTATTGCCATCTTTGGTAGGCAATCCATAAGTGGCTCTCATATAGATTCATATGGTAATTTTATTTTCTTCCTAGGGAAGTGTTCCATGCCTTTCTTTAATGGAAATTGGAATCTAATATTCCCTTCCTTCATATCAATAATTGCACCAATCGTTCTAAGGAAAGGTCTACCAAGAATAATAGGACATGAAGGATTGCAATCTATATCAAGAACGATAAAATATACGGGCACATAGTTCCTATTTGCAACAATAAGAACATCATTAATTCTTCCTATAGGTTTCTTAATAGTGGATCCGCAAGGTGCAAGTTTAAAGAGCAATCATCAAAATCACGGAAACCTAGCAAATCGCACAAAGTTTTGGAATCGTGGAAACACTAGCACCCAAATCACACAAAGCATAGCATTCATGATCTTTAATCTTAATTTTAATAGTAGGTTCCCACTCATCATAAATTTTTCTAGGGATAGAAACTTCCAACTCAAGTTTTTCTTCATAAGATTGCATCAAGGCATCAACGATATGTTTGGTAAAAGCCTTATTTTGACTATAAGCATGAGGAGAATTTAGCACGGATTGCAACAAGGAAATACAATCTATCAAAGAGCAATTATCATAATTAAATTCCTTGAAATCCAAAATAGTGGGTTTATTAATATCTAGGGTATTGTTCTCTTCAATCCCACTTTTATCAGTTTTAGCATCAAGATCTAAAAACTCCGAAATTTTTGGAACGCTTTCTAGGTAAAGGTGGATCATATTCAGTCCCATCATTATCAAGATTCATATTGCAAAACAAAGATTTAATAGGGGACACATCAATAACTTTTAGATCTTCATCTTTATTTTCATAGAAATTTGAAGAACACGCTTTCATAAAGCAATCTTTCTTAGCACGCATCCTAGCGGTTCTTTCTTTGCACTCATCAATGGAACTTCTCATGGCTTTGAGAGACTCATTGATATCATGCTTAGGAGGAATAGATCTCAATTTTAAAGAATCAACATCAAGAGAAATTCTATCAACGTTCCTAGCCAATTCATCAACTTTAAGCAATTTTTCTTCAAGCAAGGCATTGAAATTCTTTTGCGAATTCGTAAACTCTTTAACACTAGTCTCAAATTCAGATGGCATCTTATTAAAATTTCCATAAGAATTGTTGTAGGAATTACCATAATTATTAGAGGAATTGCTAGGATAAGGCCTAGGATTAAAGTTTCCTCTATACGCGTTGTTACCAAAATTATTCCTACCAACAAAATTCACATCCATAGATTCATTATTATTCTCAATCAAAGTAGACAAAGGCATATCATTGGGATCAGAAGAGATACTCTTAGTAGCAAATAATTTCATAAGTTCATCCATCTTTCCACTCAAAACATTAATTTCTTCTATCGCATGCACTTTTTTATTAGTAGATCTTTCAGTGTGCCATTGAGAATAATTAACCATAATATTATCTAGGAGTTTAGTAGCTTCTCCTAAATTGATTTCCATAAAAGTGCCTCCCGCGGCCGAATCTAAAAGATTTCTAGAAGCAAAATTCAATCCGGCATAAATTTTTTGTATAATCATCCACAAGTTCAAACCATGTGTAGGGCAATTACGTATCATTAATTTCATTCCCTCCCAAGCTTGTGCAACATGTTCATGATCAAGTTGCTTAAAAGTCAATATATCGTTTCTAAGAAAGATTATCTTAGCGGGAGGAAAATACGTAGAGATAAAAACATCTTTGCACTTATTCCAAGAATCAATACTATTTTTAGGCCAAGACGAAAACCAAGCTTTAGCACGATCTCTAAGCGAAAAAGGAAATAGCTTCAGTTTAACAATATCATTATCAACATCTTTCTTCTTTTGCACATCACACAAATCAACGAAGTTATTTAGATGAGTAGCGGCATCTTCACTAGGAAGGCCGGCGAATTGATCTTTCATGACAAGATTCAATAAAGCAGCATTGATTTCACAAGATTCAGTATTGGTAAGAGGAGCAATCGGAGTGCTAAGGAAATCATTATTGTTGGTATTGGTAAAGTCACATAATTTGGTATTATCTTGAGCCATCGTGACAAGCAAGCAATCCAACACACGAGCAAACAAGAGACGGGCAAAAAGAGGCAAACGGAAAAGAGAGGGCGAATAAAACGGCAAGGGTGAAGTGGGGGAGAGGAAAACGAGAGGCAAATCGCAAATAATGTAATGCGGGAGATAAGGGTTTGTGATGGGTACTTGGTATGTTGACTTTTGCGTAGACCTCCCCGGCAACGGCGCCAGAAATCCTTCTTGCTACCTCTTGAGCACTGCGTTGGTTTTCCCTTGAAGAGGAAAGGGTGATGCAGCAAAGTAGCGTAAGTATTTCCCTCAGTTTTTGAGAACCAAGGTATCAATCCAGTAGGAGGCTACGCGCGAGTCCCTCGCACCTACACAAAACAAATAAATCCTCGCAACCAACGCGATAAGGGGTTGTCAATCCCTACACGGTCACTTACGAGAGTGAGATCTGATAGATATGATAGGATAATATTTTTGGTATTTTTATGATAAAGATGCAAAGTAAAATAAAAAGCAAAGGAAATAACTAAGTGTTGGAAGATTAATATGATGAAGATAGACCTGGGGGCCATAGGTTTCACTAGTGGCTTCTCTCAAGAGCATAAGTATTTTACGGTGGGTGAACAAATTACTGTTGAGCAATTGATAGAATTGAGCATAGTTATGAGAATATCTAGGTATGATCATGTATATAGGCATGACGTCCAAGACAAGTAGACCGACTCCTGCCTGCATCTACTACTATTACTCCACTCATCGACCGCTATCCAGCATACATCTAGAGTATGAAGTTCATAAGAATAGAGTAACGCCTTAAGCAAGATGACATGATGTAGAGGGATAAATTCATGCAATATGATAAAAAAAACCATCTGGTTATCCTCGATGGAAACAATACTATACGTGCCTTGCTGCCCCTACTGTCACTGGGAAAGGACACCGCAAGATTGAACCCAAAGCTAAGCACTTCTCCCATTGCAAGAAAGATCAATCTAGTAGGCCAAACCAAACTAATAATTCGAAGAGACTTGCAAAGATAACCAATCATACATAAAAGAATTCAGAAGATTCAAATATTGTTCATAGATAAACTTGATCATAAACCCACAATTCATCGGTCTCAACAAACACACCGCAAAAGAAGATTACATCGAATAGATCTCCACAAGAGAGGGGGAGAACATTGTATTGAGATCCAAAAAGAGAGAGAAAGCCATCTAGCTAATAACTATGGACCCGAAGGTCTGAGGTAATCTACTCACACTTCATCGGAGGGGCTATGGTGTTGATGTAGAAGCCCTCCGTGATCGATGCCCCCTCCGGCGGAGCTCCGGAACAGGCCCCAAGATCGGATCTCATGGGTATAGAAGGTTGCGGCGGTGGAATTAGGTTTTTGGCTCCGTATCTGATCTTTTGGGGGTACGTAGGTATATATAGGAGGAAGAAGTACGTCAGTGGAGCAACAGGGGTCCCACGAGGGTGGAGGGCGCGCCCTAGGGGGGTAGGCGCGCCCCCTACCTCGTGGCTTCCCTGTTGGTTGCTTGACGTAGGGTCCAAGTCTCTTGGATCATGTTCGTTCCGAAAATCACGTTCCCGAAGGTTTCATTCCGTTTGGACTCCGTTTGATATTCTTTTTCTGCGAAACTCTGAAATAGGCAAAAAACAGCAATTCTGGGCTGGGCCTCCGGTTAATAGGTTAGTCCCAAAAATGATACAAAAGTGAATAATAAAGCCCAATAATGTCCAAAACAGAAGATAATATAGCATGGAGCAATCAAAATTATAGATACGTTGGAGACGTATCACAGCTCGGCAAATACCCCTGAGAAATCCGAATTCAAAATTAGAAACATAATTTTCTCCTCCAATACTTGTTTACATGGAAAAAGCCTTACCCGCCGCGATCTTCCTCGCCTCTTGGATCCCTTGCAGGGCGCTTTGGGTTTCCCCCCGGGCATCGCTCGTGGCCTGATGCGCCTTGGTGAGTTTGGATTCTTTCTCTGTTAAACTCTGCTCCAAGGTTTCGCATTTCCTCACGGCCTCTTGCAGCTCCTCCTCAACTTTAATAACCCTAGCCTCGTGCTTCTCACGAAGAGCCTGCTCTGTGGTGCCTTTTTCTCGGCCTCGGCCACAGCCTTCTTAAGAGCGTCGACTTCAGTCATCATCCCTAGCGCAAATCACGAAACATATTTCATCATACTGACAATTCATTCGCAATAAACGCGAACAAGACTTGCGCATACCTTGTTTATCGCCCAACTGCATTTTCAACTGGCCAAGTTCTTCTTTGGCCCGCTCCAGACTTTGATTCAGTCCGGAGACCTCCGCAGTATGAGAGGCAGCAGCCGCTACAGACGCCTACTTATAACAGAAGAGAAACAGATGTCATTCAATGAGTCTTCCTGTGAACATAAATTTGATCCTCTGTCCGGTTCTTTCTTTCACCGAACAGTGTATCAGGGGCTACTATCCATACCATGACACTCTTTGAAACCTCATAAAACATACCTCAAAGCCTTTTATAAGGCTGATGCAGGCTTCATTCAGTCCACTCTCAGCAGACTGAATCTTCTCAATCACTGCACCCATAAGGGCATGGTGTTCATCGACAATGGAGGCGCTCTTTAGCGCCACCAACAAAGCAGCCGACACCTCTGGTTGGACAGAGGTTGCCGGTGGAATAGGCATGCCCCCCCCAGTTGAGGGAGGCTGCCTGCGTGATTCTGGAGCCGTATTGGTCTTCGGAATTGCATCCGGCTGGGAGCCGAATTCAAGATGGCCCCCGCCGTCAGCTCCCATGGGAATCTTCTCCCCCATGTGTCCGGCCCCTGAAGTTTGACCTCCAGGCACCGCCTTCATGGTACTTTCCCCTCCTCCTTGGCCGGGATCCTTCTGGGACGAAGCCTCGGTGTTATTCACCTGTCTGGGGGGACGGGCCTTCGGGGGCGTCCCGCTCTCCATAGCATTCAAGCTCAGTGAATCCTCTGATGAGGATTGTTTGGTACGGGACCTCGCCGGACTACAAAAATATGGCTCAGGTTAAAATACTATGCGATGATGAGTCTCGACGCATAAACATACTCGGATTCAATATACTCACGAATTCACCAGGGGCTGGGCCCTGGGATCCCATGTCGGACCGCTGTCGGCGGCGGCAGCGGATTCCTCCGGGAGAAGAGCTTTTCCCTTTTTAGGCGACCCGGCCTCCAAGTGTGCGGAGGCCGTCCTCTTCCTTCTCCCCTCGCGGGGGATTCATCTTCCTCCTCCTCGTCGTCCTCTTCGGAGGCGGAACGGGCATCAGAGACTTCGGATACTGTGTCCGAAGTGCCGCGGCGACGAAGGCCGCCCCGGGTCTTTTTGGCCTCCTTCTCGGCCATCTTCTTCGGCACCTTGTAAGGTGCCGGGACCAGCATCTTCGTCAGAAGTGGGACGGCCGGTTCTTCGGGCAGTGGGACCGGATAATGGATCCGCTCCGCCTTCTTCGTCCAGCCCTAGGAGAGTTGTGGAAAACACATTAGGCACTTCCCTTGGGTTATGCGGATAAAAAGTACGATGACTTACCGAACTTGCAGGACGGGACAGTTGGTACCCGCGGTCTTCGGCGGAGTCCGGCCATGATTTGCTAGACTTGAAAAGCAGCTTCCAGATGTCCTTGTGTGAGGAGCCGAAAAGCTCTCGCAAGGTTTGGTGCTTGGCCGGATCGAATTCCCATAGATTGCAAGTCCGGTGTTGACAAGGCAGGATCCGGCGAACTAACATCACCTGGACTACATTGACAAGTTCAATGTTCTTGTCTCCCATATCTTTAACGCACATCTAGAGCGCCGACAATTCATCGGACGAGGACCAGTTCAGGCCCTTCTTGACCCAGGATGTAAGCCGTAGGGGGGCATTGGATCGAAACTCGGGAGTAGCGGCCCAATCCGTGCCGCGCGGCTCGGTGATGTAAAACCACTGCTGTTGCCACTCCTTGACGGAATCGTTAAAGGTGCCTGTTGGCCATGTAAGGTTCGGCATCTTGCTCACCATAGCGCCCCCGCACTCAGCGTGCTCACCACCCACTACCTTGGGCTTCACATTGAAAATCTTCAGCCATAAGCCGAAATGTGGCGAGATGCGGAGAAAAGCCTCGCACACGACAATGAATGTCGAGATGTTGAGGAAGGAATTAGGGGACAGATCGTGAAGATCGATCCCATAATAATACATGATGCCGCGAACGAATGGGTGGAGGGGAAACCCTAGCCTCGCGGAAAAAGTGAGGGAGGAATACAACCCTCTCGTGGGGTTCCGGAGTAGGGACGATCTGTCCCGCCGTAGGGAGATGGTGGCTGATTTTCTTGGCTAGATACCCGGCCTTCCGAAGCTTTTTGATGTCCTTCTCCCGGACGGTAGAGGCCATCCATTTGCCTCCTGCTCCGGATCCGGACATTTTCGGAAGGCCTTTGTGGGCAGAGAAGATGAACGCTTGGGCGCTGGAGCTCGGGCGGAGGGGAATGGATCGGGAAGAAGAAAGCGTGGGTGTGAATGGGAGTCCTTATCCCCTTATAAAGGTAGCAGGGATTCTGCGCCTCCCCACTTGCCTGGTAAAACCGCTTGTTCCCCCAAGCGCCGTAATTGATGGCGTGGTTGGGTTACCCACACCCATATTGATGAGAATCCCGTGAAAAGAGGGACACGATCTCTGCTTCAACAAGACGTACCAACAAAACCGCCTCGCAACACGTGCAATGGCAGGCTCGGAAAAATGGTTCGTCATGACCAGATCACGGCAGAACGCTCAGCAGATTAGATTTGTGGAAATATTATTCTCTCTATGGTGGTATGTGGAATTTGTTTTGCAGAGCCGGACACTATCCTTGTGTTCAAAATCTTCTATGGAATATTCGGAGGAGGAACCCGCCTTGCAATGCCGAACACAATCTACGCGCCGGACTCATCGTCATTGAAGCCTGGTTCAGGGGCTACTGAGGGAGTCCTGGATTAGGGGGTCCTCGGACAGCCGGACTATATACTTTAGCCGGACTGTTGGACTATGAAGACACAAGATTGAAGACTCCGTCCCGTGTCCGGATGGGACTCTCCTTGGCGTGGAAGGCAAGCTTGGAAATAGGGATATGTAGATCTCCTCCCTTATAACCGACTATGTGTAACCCTAGCCCCCTCCGGTGTCTATATAAACCAGAGGGTTTAGTCCATAGGACAAGAACAATGATACCATAGGCTAGCTTCTAGGGTTTAGCCTCTACGATCTCGTGGTAGATCAACTCTTGTAATACTCATATCATCAAGATCAATCAAGCAGGAAGTAGGGTATTACCTCCATCGAGAGGGCCTGAACCTGGGTAAACATCGTGTCCCCCGCCTCCTGTTACCATCCGCCTTAGACGCACAGTTCGGGACCCCCTACCCGAGATCCGCCGATTTTGACACCGACAGCCGTCGCATATTACACTTTGCTGGCTTGGCAACCATAGTACAGAAGTACTGCGCAATGGAAAGCGCCTGGAAAACTCAGGCAGCTCGTCGGGAACCACCGGTTTCAACTCAGCCCCTCGTCTGGGCAAAAAGGACGCACCCTCGTGGGGCGCCTGACCCAATAGTAAAGAAATCAAAGCCCATTATGGGGCGCGGAATTGTTCTGGAGGGATGGCTCGATAGGCCATGCAAAATACATGCAACACCGGATACCACACCAACCCATAGCCTTAGAGCATGTTGGTTACTCCGGCAAGTGGCCAAGAGCGGCGAAGACCTCCTCATCAAAAATAACCCAGAACAACACCCCCCGGAAGAGGAGGACCTCAGAGTATTGCGGTCTTCGAGACCTTTGCTTCAAAAAATCAGCGCAAAAGGGCACTCCGCGACCTCGCCGAAGTCTGCCAAGTTGCAGCAATAAACCCTTGGAACGACACGGCCATAACTTTCAATGCCAATGACGAACCAACACTCAGGACAGTCCGGGCACCAGCCGCCTTGGTCCTCAGTCCAATCGTGGACGGCTTCCGGCTCACCAAAGTGCTCATGCATGGCGGCAGCGGACTAAACCTCATCTACGAGGACACACTCATAAAAATGGAAATAGATAGGAGCCGCATTGAGCAAAGTAGCACGACCTTCCGGGGAATCATTCCCAGTCGGGAGGCGCGATGCGCGGGAAAAATCACGCTCGACGTGGTATTCGGCACGCCGGAGAATTACCGGTCCGTAGAGATAACCTTCCAAGTGCCCCCTTTCAACAGCGGATATCACACCCTATTGGGGCCAGACGCATTCACACGCTTCCAAGCTATACCTCATTACGGGTACATGAAGCTCAAGATGCCCGGGCCCAATGGCACCATCACTCCTGCTAGTGATCCGGACATAGCACTGCGCGCCGAAAATAAAACCGCATCCCTGGCCCTCGAGGCATTGTCTGAAGCCCTCGCGGCCAAAGAGCTGACCGCGCTGCGCTCCACTGTGGATAGGGATGACGTAATCTTGGACAAATGACCTAAATCCACCTCATTTAAACCAGCAGATGAAATAGTCAAATTTCAAGTCCACCCGACAGACCCCAAGAAGACAGCATCCATTGGGGCACAACTCGACCAACGGTCGATGCCGCGCTACGAGAGTTCCTGCGTGACAATTGGGACATATTCGCCTGGCACCCTTCTGACATGCCAGGAATCCCACGCAGGTTGGCCGAACACAGCCTCAATATCTGAAAGGGATATAAATCGGTCAAACAAACACTGCGGCGTTTTTCCGAACCCAAACGACAAGCTATGGGAGAGGATCCAGCCAAGTTACTCGAAGCCGGATTCATCAGAGAAATAAAACACCCGGACTGGCTAGCAAACCTGGTGATGGTACCAAAGAAGGATAAATCCTGGTGCCTATGCGTCGATTTCAAAGACCTCGACAAGGCTTACCCTAAGGATCCCTTCCCCTCACTCGCATCGATCAGATTATTGACGCAATCTCAGGACTCGACTCACTGTGTTTCCTCGACACGTACTCCAGATACCATCAAATCAAGATGAAGGAGTCTGATCAAGCCGCAACGGCATTCATTACCCCATATGGGCCTTTCTGCTTCAACACTATGCCTTTCGGGCTCAAAAATGCTGGCGCCACCTACCAACGCATGATCCAAACATGCCTGGAGAAACAGATCGGCAAGACAGTTGAAGCATATGTGGATGATGTCGTCATCAAAACCAGACACGTCGAGTCATTGATAGATGATCTACGTCTTACATTCGACAACCTCCGTACATATGACATCAAGCTCAACCTGGGAAAGTGTGTTTTCGGCGTCCCCCCCGGAAAACTGCTGGGCTTCATCGCTTCCAATAGAGGAATTGAGGAAAATCCAGCCAAAATCCGAGCTTTGTCACAATTGGCTACACCAACAGACCTTAAACAGGTCCAAAAACTCATGGGATGCGTGGCAGCTTTAAGCCGCTTTATCTCCAGATTGGGAGAAAAAGCATTGCCACTCCATCGCCTTCTCCGACGGACCGACCACTTCGAGTGGACGTACACGGCAACGGCCGGACTGGAGGAAATAAAGGCCCTTTTAGCGAGCAACCCAATCCTGGTTGCGCCGAACGTCGGCGAACCCATGTTATTATACATATTGGCAACACACCAGGTGGTGAGCGTCGTGCTCGTCGTCGAGCGAGAGCAGGACAGACACAAATTCCCGCTCCAGAAACCGGTATACTATGTATCCACTGTCCTCACACCATGCAAATCCCAATACCCTCATTACCAAAAGATAGCATACGCGGTCTTCATGGCATCCCGGAAGCTGCGACACTACTTTCAAGAGTGCTCGATTACGATGGCTTCCGATGTACCACTCAACGACATAATAAACAACGCGATGCCACGGGCCGGATTGCTAAGTGGGCCATTGAGCTCCTTCCATTCGACATAACATACAAACCACCCCGCGCCATTAAATCCCAAGTACTGGCTGACTTCATTGCCGAATGGACAGAGGCCGAACTCCCTAAAGAGTACGTCACGTACTCCAACTGGGTTATGTACTTCGATGGTTCCAAAATGCTGGTGGGGTTAGGGGCGGGCGTTGTCCTAACGTCCCCCACGGGAGACGTAGTTCAGTATGTACTCCAAATATTATACACAGACTCCAACAATGCGGTGGAATACGAGGCCTTGTTGCATGGGCTTCAGATGGCTGTCTCCATGGGCATAGAGCACCTGGAAGTGCGCAGGGACTCAAACCTCGCAATATCTCAAATAAATGGAGATTTCAATGCCAAAGATCCGAAAATGGCGGCTTACCACAACGCCGTTCTTAAAATCTCAGCCCGTTTCGAGGGGCTCGAGTTTCATCATGTGGCTCGAGAAAGTAATGAAGCGGCGGACGTCCTTGCTCGCATCGGCGCCAAGCGCGACCCCGTCCCACCTAACATCTTTTTTGAAAGGCTTTTCAAGCCGTCCGTAGTGTGGCAAGGGGAGAGCGGCAACAACAGTCCGGACCTGACTATAACCTCAGATGCCGAACACACCGATATCATCGGGGGCTCAGCCACCGAAATAACACCGTCGGCCCATCTCATAATGGCAGTCATTGCCCCATGGACCGAACCCTTCTTGGCCTACCTTAATAGGCGAGAACTCCCTGAGGATCAGAATGAGGCTCGCCGCATTGTCCGGCGCTCTAAAGCCTACAAGGTTCACGATGGAGAGCTCTACAAGAAAAGCGCTACCGGAGTACTCCAACGATGTATCTCTGAGGAAGAGGGGCGGCGGCTCTTGGCTGAAATTCATGCCGGTCTCAGTGGTCACCACGCCGCGGCTCGGGCCCTTGCAAGCAAGGCTTTCCGTACAGGTTTCTATTGGCCGATGGCCCGAGTAGACGCACAGGACCTTGTCCAACGTTGCGTCGGATGCCAGCTTTTCGCCAACCAGAGCCATATGCCACCCACCGCTCTTCAAACAACCCCCATCACTTGGAATTTTGCGGTCTGGGGGCTTGATATGGTTGGACCCCTTAAAGGAGAAAGCCATAAGAAAAAATATCTGCTGGTCATGGTGGATAAATTCACTAAGTGGACAGAGGCCAAACCAGTTAAAACGGCCGAAGCCGGACTAGGGATAGACTTTATATCCAGTGTTGTACACTGTTATGGTGTCCCACACAACATCATCACCGACAATGGCTCCAATTTCACAGCCGATGAGGTGAAAACTTGGTGCGCCAATCTGGGCATTAAGCTCGATTACGCCTCCGTCTATCACCCGCAAACAAACGGTCATGTCGAACGGGCAAATGGTCTTATTATGAGCGGCATCAAGCCTAGACTGGTGCGGTCCTTGAAAGAATCAGACAAGCACTGGGTTGAGGAGCTCGACTCCGTACTCTAGGGGCTGTGGACCATGCCCAATCGCACTACCGGATATACACCTTTCTTCATGGTGTACGACGCAGAGGCTGTGTTACCCTGCGACATTATTCATGACTCACCTCGAGTGCGCATGTACGAAGAGAGAGAGGCCGAGCTTGATCGACAGGACAGCTTAGATGCCCTGGAGGAGGAGCACGACGTTGCAAAAGCCTGTTCGCATTTTATCAACAGCAGGCTCGCAGGTATCAAAGTAGAGAAGTGCGGGCCAAGACTTATAATGTCGGCGAACTTGTTCTACGCCTGCCAGAGAAGAAAAAGGACAAACTCAAGCCCAAGTGGGAGGGTCCCTTCATCATTGACGAAGTTCTCACCGGACGAGCGTACCGCCTGCGTGATGCGTCAGACAATCGCCTAGAGCCGAACCCCTGGAACGCGGCCAGACTCCGAAGATTCTATGCCTAGTACCGGACTCTTTGTTCGTTTCCTTCTCCCTATTGTTCCCATTGCTTTTTCCTCTCTTTTCGCCTTTTCCTTTTTTAGACTTAAAGCTTTTCGTGCGACTAAACCGTGCACCTGTGACATACACATCCTCAAATATGTACGTCAATTATACCTGGGGGCTTCTTTGACAGAAGCTTATTATTGTTATTTTTCGAGCATCAAGCTCATCACATCTGTGCGTTTTCCCCATATGTACCTATTCTTCACCATTATATGCATCGATATGACTTAAGTTCTGGCCAAGCTAGGTTGCCTGGCTCCTGTGCTTATGCCCTACGTTCCCGTTAGTTCGGCTAGGGCATAAAGGGAGCACCTCTGCGATTGTTACTGTCGGGTCATCCGGATGTGTACCTCAGACTAGGTGAAGCCGAAAGCTAGCGTTCTTAAGGGAATATTCAGTCGGTGAACTAAAGATGTTTTTACAATTCATTAAAATATGAACCCCCAGATGTTGAATATACTGCAAAAAAAATTCACAGTTCAGACATGCACATTGACGCATGTACACCCAGGGAAAGGAACCCTTAAAGGAACTACTCTCTATGGAAGATGTTTCTTACAATCACAATGTAATATAACATAGCTAGCCGGAGAAAACTTGTCTGTTCAAGCAACTATGACCCCTACGCCTGGTTTCCACGCATACCCCGGTATATTTTGCCGTTCAGGTATTCGGAAACACTCTGCACCTTCGGGTCCAGAGGTCGAAGCAAAAAGGTCTGCCATGACAATCGTTTTACAATCTGGCTAGTGACGAATAGTCACTTAGACTCATAAGTTTCCTCCTCTATACCGTCTAACAGGCTGTCTAACTTACAATCATGTTGGGAATATCTGGCGGCTACTTCTACTTGGTCATATACCAAATTCACGGGAATTTCTTTCCCATCTGACCCTAGAGGCCCGACCCGGGCCATATGATTTGGATCAAGCTTGGTATACCGTGTTTTCACCATGGCCCAGGCTTCTCGTGCACCTTCCCGGCAGGCCGATATCTTCCATAATTGGAAGCGCCGCCGCGCTCCCTTGAATAGCTGTATAAGCTCCTCCATCCTTCCTGGAGGGTAGGCGGATGGCCATAAGGCCTTGGCAATACTTCGCATCGCCTGCCGAGCTTGCTCGTGCATTTGCGACAGCTCTTGTAGCAGATCGCCCGAGATTCCGGACATCTCCACTTCGGGACGGCTGGTCAGCATACCTACAGATATAATTCTGTCAGTCCTTTTCATCTCCGAACTACACGGAGGTAAGTGTGACCACATACCAAATATGCCGCCGTGCAGCCTCTTATTTTCCTTCACGGAATCAGCCAGCTGGGCCCGTACATCTTTCAGTTCTTCGCCCAGCTGGGTGTGGGCATCCTGCAGCTTGTTTTTCTCATCTCTGACTCGTGTCAGCACACGTTCGCCCACGGCCAGCAGTCTTTTGGCTTCTTGTTCTTCTGCTTGGGCGGCTTTCAGTTGCTCCTTCAGTTGATCTGACGATCCTGCCATAAGATGAGCAACAGTGTTAGCATTGTTGGTATATAATTATGTTTTCTCGATGGAGGGGAACATTACCAGGTGATGCCTTCTTGGATTTCTCCAGTTCGGCGGTAGCAGCAGTTAGCTGGGCCCGACACTTTTCTAGTTCCTGAGACAACAGATTGTTTTTCTCCGACAACACCTGGTAATACAATGATCCTTAAATCAGTTGTATCAACTGCTTCAAGTCTCATGGGCTACTGGTATATAATTATCAGTTTTGTACAATAAACTTACCCGTATATCTGTTACATGTTGGTTTGTGGCTCTAGCAAGCCCGTCTCAAGCAGCTTGGATATATGCATCAGCCGAGCTGAAGGCATTGAACGCCTCGTTCGTAAAGCCGGGGTCACGTAGAACGGCTCTCTGACACCGATGATTCATGGGGCTCTCCACTTCTGAGTTTGTGACGGATACATCACCCGACTCCTCCGCCGAAGGACAATCCGGCGTCACTCCCATATCAGCCCTTGCCTTTAAAGCAGGGTCGGGAACCTGACTTGTGGAGGCGCGGCCAGTAAGATTCCCGGACATAGCTCGGCGAACACTTTTCCTGATAAAACGCGGCGGATAATGTCATAGTTGGATGTGACTGCCAAAGGGCATATTTAAAAAGCCATACCTCTTTGATGAATGCTCGGTCGTATGTTTGTTTGCCTTCCTCTTCGAAGGCTTGCCCGGTGTGGGCACCGCTCTCTTTGGAGTTGCCTCTGGTGTGGCATGATGCGCCGAGCGTCTCCCCTTTGGAGCACAAGATAGTGCGGTGGGTGAGGCAGAATGAGGAGGCTCTTTCAGAGGATATATCTCCTGATTACTTACGTGCGAGGCGGGGAGAAGACCGGGATAGTCGGCGGTGATGGCCACTTCCGTGCTGTCATAGCTCGCCTGGTAGAACACCCCATCCTCGAGCTCCACATATATGTCCGGATCCTCTTTGAATCCGGGGTCAAGGTCCCGGTTATGGTCCTGTTACGAATGGACGAAGTAATGTTCATTGAAAGTGACTCAGGAAGTAGATTGAATGGACTAAAGGGATTGGAACTCACCCAGCTAGGAGGGTTGTACATGGAAAATACATCACGGTGCTTAATGCAAAGGAATTCCTCTTCCTCCCCTTTGAATAGTTCGACCAATATCTTGGCCAAAGCAGCGGGGGTGTCCGGACCTTTTTGACCGCAACAGGAGGCATCATCTTCCCCATTGTAGTGCCACATAGGAAGCCCTCTGTATTGGAGTGGCTGAACCCCTCGCACTATGGAAGTTGCCATTACCTCGACTATTGATAATCCGGACTGGGCAAGCGTCTTTATCTTGCTCATCAGTTGACGGACTTCTGCGCTATCTTCCTCCTCGAGGCTCCGAGGGCGCGAGCTGTGGCGTTTCTTAAACGGAACCCTTGTAATTCGGGAAGACCCATTCGAACTGGGTCAGGAAGGGCGATGTCCTTGATATAGAACCATTCGGAAGGCCACTCTTCGGATGCCTTCTTCAGCGTGCCGGACAAGTATCCGGTCCCGGCGATGCGCCATACTTCGGATCCGCCCACTTCAAATATTGATCCATCTTGGTTGCGAGGGACGAGGCAGAATAGCTTCCTCCACAAATCAAAATGGGCCTCGCAGCCCAGGAATAGCTTGCAAAGAGCGACGTAACCCGCGATGTGCAGGATGGAGGCTGGAGTGAAGTTGTGCAGTTGGAGGCCATAATACTCCAGAAGCCCTCGGAGGAACGGATGAATTGGAAATCCGACGCCTCTTAGCAGGTAGGGAACGAAACACACTCGTTCCCCCCAGTTGGATTGGGGAAATTCTCGCCTGGGCCCCGCCATTGAAGGAGGTCAACCCTGCCCGAACAGGGACACAAACAGCAGGAGGAAGAAATCCCTGTGTTTGTAGCTTCACCAGCTGACCGTGGGGTACGGAGCACCTCTCCCACTCGCCTTTTTCTGGGCCGCAGGGACGGGAGGAGGAGCTGGGAGCACTAGCCATGTTGGGGTGGTCTTTCCTAGCAATCTCTGAGGATTATTCCACATGGTGTCGAGTGGATCTGAGATCCAATCTCTTTAAATAGAAACTCTTTCTTACATGGCCGGGGTGTTATGTGAAAAAATACCCTGACCTCTCGCATTCGCTTGACACGTGGAAGCTGAAGTTGTTGATACACAGAAGCCGAGGGGTACGACATTAAATGGAAGGCCGAATACATCGCTTTGAAGTCATCGAAGGAGGAACCCGCCTTGCAATGCCGAAGACAATCTGCGCGCCGGACACCTTGTCATTGAAGCCTGGTTTTGGGGTTACTGAGGGAGTTCTGGACTAAGGGGTCCTCGGGCGTCTGGCCTGTTAGCCATGGGCCGGACTAATGGGCTGTGAAGATACAAAGACCGAAGACTCTCACCCGTGTCTAGATGGGACTCTCCTTGGCGTGGAAGGCAAGCTTGGCGACCAAATATGAAGATTCCTTTCTCTGTAACCGACTTTATGTCACCCTAGATCCCTCCAGTGTCTATATAAACTGGAGGGCTAGGTCCGTAGAGGCCAATACTGATAATCATAGTCATACAGGCTAGACTTCTAGGGTTTAGCAATTATGATCTCGTGGTAGATCAACTCTTGTAATACTCATATTCATCAAGATCAATCAAGCAGGAAGTAGGGTATTACCTCCATAGAGAGGGACCGAACCTGGGTAAACATTGTGTCCCCCGTCTCTTGTTACCATTGACCTTAGATGCACAGTTCGGGACCCCCTACCCGAGATCCACCGGTTTTGACACCGACAGTAGTGAACATGTTACATGTGCTAAATTACATACCAGTGCACATATAGTTAATATCTTTAGTTTTGTCCTAAGTATTATTGTACTTCCTAGATATAACTGCCTACTATTTTACTTCTTGCATGCTATATTTATGATAATGGTGTTGTTCTGATGCCACCTGTTGGTTCCATCAGACTGCTTCATGTTCTCTATGCTTAATTACACATCAGCAAACTAGCATGTGGTTCCGCTGCTTTTTGTTCATTTTACCCTACATTTTCTGATGCTAGCTATTACATCACTACTCCGAGCCTCTGTTCATTACTTTTGTGTGTGTTCTTGATCTTCCCAAGTTGCATGACTAATTAAAAACTAGCCAGTCTTTTGGGTATGAAACCCATTTGGGCGAGAGTAGTACAAGGATGGGTGACCTCCTGGGAAGTCCTCGTGAAAGGGTTTCATATCTAGCCTACTCCAACTTGTTTGGGATAACAGGCTTCATAAGTAAGGATTAATTATGGAGCTGCCAACCCCATCAAGCAAAATATTTGTTCTTTTGGGGCTTGCACCTCGAACAAGCATAAAAATATAGTGAAGCAGATATATTGTCGTGTAAGCACACACCCTTCTTTCATTAGTTTAGATGAATCATTGATGATCAATTCGAACTAGTGCATGCGATTAAAATTAATTTTACCTAAATAGAGGGTGCAGAATAAACTACAACAACTAGATTTGCAACCACGGGTTGCTGACGATATCTTCAAAGAACATTGCAACAGCAGCGAGGCTTCACAGCAACATATGGTAAGCCAGTGTGTTTTAGTACATGTGAAATGTAATGCGTGTGGGATGCTTTCTTGGCTTGTGCCCTCAACCTGTAATCCTAAAGAATTACAAATAGTTCAGTTGTCTGCTTTGCTGTATTGCTTGATTCGAATGCTTGTTTGTTACTTGTTAGGCTATACCTGAGTTGGCCAATATGTCAGCAGTGCCTGTTGTACTATCATAAAGAAATGCATGCCTAGTTCATTTGAGTCCTTAACTTTTCCTCTGAACTTCATCACACGAATGTCTTCGTAGTTTGTATGAGGCCACACTATTAAGTGCTTTCTCAGAATATTTGAACTGCTTAGATGCCTTGGCAACTTAAATATAGTGGTGGTACACTCCCTTTCAAGTTTCATCTTACCATTTTAATTTCTTTTCGGTTGATGCTGCTTTGAACCATTTAAATATAGCTTTCCATGCTCGGCAATAATTCGTATGTCGTTTACCATGTAAGCTTACTGCCTTAATCATGTGATAACTATTACTTACATATGTCCAGCGGAAACCTTTCAGGATGCCGTTCACACTAGTACACAATGCACAACCCCAGAATCTATTTGTGGAAGCAGTGTGCCATCCATGTTACCAGATGGTAGTAGTTCAGAGGCAACATCACCGGAGAGCAGTCTCAGCACAGATATTATAGTTCTTGAGGCTCTACTAGAGGCAGAAAGAGATGGTGTGGCTGCCATGAATGAGGTAATATTGATCTTGAGGCTGGAAATTATGCAATTAGCTGCACACATTATGCAAGCAACCCAAGAATTGGAGGAAGTAAGAATGCTGCATTTGAGGACGGAGGAGGTCCTGCTGTTTCTGCTATCTGAAGCCCAGGGTAATCCCAGTTCTTCTTTAGATAACAGTTGAAATTGTCAATAGATTATTGTACTTGCATGTTGTGTCATGTCTTTGAATGGATTATGTTGTAAGACCCCCTATGTTGTCCATGTGTTGTAATGATCCAAATTTTGTAGGCGAGGTAATCCTCGGTACTTGTATGATTGACATAAGGTGAACTATTTTTCATGTGAGCATATTGTTTTGGATTAAATAGCTGTTTGACTCAAAGTGTATCCAACCTACTGAATTCGAAGACCACGACATTTCTAAATCATAATCATATATAAAGGTGGAATAAATCTTTGTTGTGGTTTTGAAGAAATAAATAACAAAACGTAGAATTATTGGTGGATATTCGTAATCGAATACAAATTGGATTTGAATTTAGTTGCCAGGGCCCAGGGCAAACGTGAATGCTAATTCTCCCAAGTTTTGAACAAAGCGGCTAAACACCCACTATAATTCGTGGGCTGCCCGAAGCAAGTGTTTGCGAGATGGAAATTACTGTCTACCCCTGACACTTTGTCATTCTTATCGACCGGATTTACACTGCTGTCGATAGGGGTAGACTAGTAACTTCAATCAGATGTGACACAACCGCCTCTGAGCCCATTCCGACATGGTGGGCACCAAATGTGGGTGGCAAAACACATTTGATTCAAGCTCGTCCGAAAGACAAGTGTCTCTCCCTCCATTTCCCCATTCATACACGGTGGGCGGCAAAAAAACTCTCCTTGCCCGAAATCGATGTAGGCAAATATTTTAAATAGGGGCAGATGTGTAACTTCCCTCAGACGTGACACAACCGCCCTACCTATCAGCCTCGTTCATACACCGTGGGCGCCAAACATGGGTGGCAAAACACCCTCTCCTCGCCCGAAATCGCAACCGGCAAATATTTGGGAGATGCGATATTACCGTCCTATCCCCAACCAACGTGATGTCCGAAATTTTAAACGGGGGATAAGTTCATAACTTTCCCACATTTCAGACAAGCGCATCCCAAAGTTTGAGATCCCCCCTCCCCCTCCATTTCCCCATTCATACACCATCGGCGCCACAACAACCTCCCCACTGTGGCCAGCCTCCTCCGTCCGCCACCCCATCCTCCACCTTGCCGCAGCCGCTACCCCGTCGTCCACTGCAAGAGATGGACGTCTCTCATCCACGGCGCCGGACCAGGATCCTTTCATCGCGTCCTCTCGCTTCAACGGCGCCGTCGTCCACCTTGCTGTTGCCGCTCCTATGACTGCCTCGTCCACGACAACAAGATTTATCCCCCGACCTGGCCGTCTGCCGTCTAAAGTCTTCTTCCCCGCTGCCGATAGCCATCGCACCCGCAGCACCCTCAACATATCAGCAGGGGCCTACACGGCGTCGCAAGAGAGGTGGTACTCTTCCATATGTGCTTAAGTAATTGATCTCACCCGGAAAATAGATCGTAAATTGTTTACTGTACTTTTCTTGTTCGTACCAAATCGTAGTGGCTAGTTGAAAGCAAATATTGGTTGTGAAGTAGCTTTGTCTGGTTTGTAGCTTCAGATCCGCCATGGCACGATCACTATACTCATAACGCTTATGGTTTTCCCCCTTTATATTCACTACCATCATCGTAGGTGCTTCGTGTTGTGCTAGCACTGCTCCTCAAGACCTCAACCCATCAAGCAAAACAACATGCCACTCATAATTCCAAAGCTTAGGTGTTGAAATACGAATCTGATATGATGCTCATATTACTAAAACAGAGAACGTTTAATTGGTCACCTAATGTTCCTATATTCGTTTCAAAAAGCATGTGCACCACCCACTGGTCCAGCTAGTTCCACTTTCCTGATTTTACTCTTGATGCTTAGGGTTTTACCCTTTTATCTACTCTACTATGATCAGTGTAGGTGCTTTCTGTCATACTAGAATGATTCCACCCATCACGCTAAACAACACAGGGCTTAGTTGTTCAAATATGATTGTGATATGATACTGATATTAGTTAACAGACACATTTAATTGGTTAGCTAAAGGTCCCACTTGAGTTTTCGAATGCATGTCGCAACATATAGAGAGATAGCAGAATTGCATTTCTTTGTCACTTGTTGACTGTACTTTCTTGTCCATACCAAATCTTAGTTGTTATTTCAAAGCAAAGATCTGTTGCTAACTACCCTTTGCGCGGTTTGCAGCTTCAGATCTGCCATCCCACTTCCACGGTCAACACTATACTCATCATGCTTACGGTTTCCCCATTTTATGACGACCACGATCAGCCTACCTGGTTCATGTCGTAATAGCACTTCTCCACCCATCGAGCTAAACAAGCTTAGTTGTACAAATTCATATCTGATATTAGTAAAACTGAGAGATGTTTAATTGGTCAGCTAAATGTTCCTACTTTAGTTTCGAAATGCATGTGAGCCACATATGGAGAGACCGGAAGGAATACTATTTCTCTGTGTGCTCTGGTTCATCATGGGTGGGCAACCAACATTGTATAGAAAGACTTGTAATATCTTCAATCTGCTTGCTCTTCTGCTCTTCTTTAAGATGATCCTCTTCTCTTCTTTAATAAGTATGTTCCTTATTGGGAAGAGTAGCAGAGACATTTGCGGTCGACTGGTCAGGTCGAGTTGTTCTCCCTTAGTATATTTTGAATCTGTTAGGTCAGGTCGACTTGTTCTTCTTTACTATATGTTGAAGCTGTCATCTGCGAAGTATCATCACTTCTGGAGCTCTCATATTTTGAGTAGTAGGCCACATTATATTAATGCACACACCAAGTTACAGCATGCATGGCATCTCTCAGAAGAACTGCAGAGATAGCACAAAGGGGTTTACAGGGAGGTAGTATTGGATTAGAATCACTTCTGCATTACAAAGATAATCTCACTTGTTTTTATGTTTTCATGCATGTCAGGTACTGAACATTATCAAAATGAATATGAGAATGGGCGCACGAGAGGAATATTGTGGAACAATCCACTAGCTAAAAAACTTGGCATGGTGGAGGATGGCCTATCTTATTCACCCATCAAGGTGCTTGCTCTAACTTGGCAAGGTTGTATTGGTCGCACATATTTTGCATCTGACCTCTTGCATTACTTCTACTTTGTTACACCATCTGCTTAGTTTAAGCATCATATATGAGTATATCATACCTATCCATTTTCTGTACCTATTCCATGTGTCGTCATACTATGTTTTTCCAGTCAAATGTTGTTCTTTCATAATAGATGTCCAAAAGGAAGAGGGTGAGTGCAGATCCTCAAGGAGTACAAACTAGGTATTTGGAAAAGGTAGTGATACCTGATAAATCAGATAGATCAGCAGCCACAGAAAACGCAGGCCCAACTGTACCACACTCTACCCCTACTCCACTGGCCAAACCCCTATTAGAACTGCTCACAGCCAAGCGTCAGGTACTATCTATGATATCAATTCAAAATTTGAACTCCTAAATTTCTGCATGTGCCTTACCTTCTCTCTTGTATGAAAACTAATTTCAGATGAAGCTCCTTGCTCAAAGGATCATAGGATCTCACAACAATACTAGGCTCTGCATTGCTCTTGTCAGTACCTCTTGCCCTCTGTCAGCATACGTACACTCATTGCTGTTTGATTATGTAGCATCACTATAAATGTTCGCTTCTTTATCATCCCTTTGCTTGAAATTATAATATCTATATTTACTCTTAGATAAATGTAGAATTAACACAATTATTATGAAGTTTTGGATTGCTCATGTATGTACCTGTTGTCATGTACTCCCTTTGTATCGAATTAATTGTTGATCAATTGGATGTATTTAGAACTTAATAGTGATAGATACATCCATTTGAGCGACAAGTAATAACGGACGGTGGTGGTATTACTGTACTTGCATCACGAGATAGTTGATTGTCTAGCATTACTCTGCATCCTATCTGCCCTGCCCTCCACTTTCTCCAAATTATCAAATCTACATTTACTCTTACCAAAATGTTGAATAAAGCCAATGCCACTGCACACGTTTATGTCTGCATTCCTCTTGTCAGTACCTTTTGCCTTGTAACCCTGTACTTAATTAATTGCTATTTGATTATGTATCATCAGTCTGCACCTGAGCTTCATTATCCTCGGTTTCTTCCAATATTATATGATCTATATTTACTCTTTGCAAAATGTAGAAAAATGGCAACGCTTATGAAGAATTTTCTTTGGGGAATTTATTGAATTATCCTTCCATCAACATGGAGATGGGCTTTGTCTAGCCTGTGTTAACATGTAATGTAAGTTCATCCTTCTCAAGCCTTCAAACTTTGTTCTAGTATAGAGTTGGATAGGCATCATTTCCTCCACTGCTGTTTACTTTGCTGTTTACATCTGATTGGATGTTTGCAACAACTACCAGTTTTAAATTGTAGTTGTAAAAACATGTTCCTTATGCAGAAAGATCCATTTATTTGCTTATATAATTGTGAAACTTGTTACGTGTCTCCCTGTTTCTCTTTCAGAGTCGTATCTCTTATGCCAGGCAGAACTTTAGGGAAGATAGTGAGCCAAATCATATTGAGGACAGCGAGATGACCCCAAGGTCCTGTCTTCATGAAGACAGTGAGTTGAAGCTACTCACCAGCAGGTGTGAGACAACCTCTGTGCAGTCGCTGCCTCAATCAGTTCGACTGCATCAGTCTCAACTTAAAGCGGAAAGGCTTGCTTCAGCTCAGCTCCGACTTGAAGTCAAATATGAAAAGAAGATGCCAGAGGACTGCCATGCGCACTATCATGCCATAGAGCTAGGGATGGAGCATCTATCGTTGACACAAATGAGATCACATCAGCTTGTTCGGCTGCTTGTGGGGCCCGTCCTGTAAAGGCCTAGTTGCTTCTGAAGTGATCTCAGTTTTGTATATTCTTTTGTCGGCGCATTTATATGCACTGGTGGCGACCTTTGATGCCCAGTGTCTGTAATCTGCGGTCACATTGCGCTTTATTATCACCGGTAGCGAACTTTGATTCCCAGTGGATGTAATATGCCGTAATTTCTTTATTGTATAGTCTAGGTTTATTCTTTGGTCGGTATGCTGTAATTTGGGCCGAAAGGTTCAGTGGATCTCAGTGTTGTCGGTCTTCAGGCTGGCCCCTTACTCATATGGGCCAAAACGTGGGCCTATAATCATCTTGGGCCATTAGCAGGTCTAAACCTATAGTAGTTTCCCGCCTTTAACAGGCCGAGTAAAGTTCTAGCCAGCTGGGCCAGAGAATACCATGGGCTTTTAATAGGCTAAAACCTAGATTGGGCTAGCGTTGGGCCAAAAAATTCACGGGCCAATACAGGCCGAAACTGCCTAAGGCCCATGTTTGGCCCAAATAGGACGAGCAGTTAACAGGCCAAAATATATCTCGGGCCAGTTTGGCCCAATAAAATTATGGGCTTTAAGCAGGCCGGTATCCACGCGGGCCATAGGCCCAAAAGTGTCATGGGCCATTATCAGATGGGCTGTAAGCAGGCCTGATTCAACGCGGGCTGTATTTAGGCCCAACTGTTCCACGGGCCATTAACAGGCCGATAGGCCTGTTGGGCTGAAATTTATCCACGAAGACTACGGGCCGTTAAGAGGCCTAAAGTTACTTCGGGCAAGAAATAGCCTAGTTTCTGCATGGGCCGTTAAAGGGCCTAAAGTTAAACCGGGCCGACAGCATCCCAGATGCACCACGGGCCGCTAACAGGCCGAAACTATTATCGGGCCGAACTGGTTAACGGGCATTTAATAGGCTGAAATACAAACCTGTCTTAGAATGGGCCCAAAAGAACAGTGGCCTGTTAACGGGCCTGATCTGATATGGGCCGTAATTTGGCCCAAAACACGGCAGTATGTGAACGGGCCTGATCTGCTATGGGCCTCAATTTGGGCCAAAAGATGGCAGGCTATTAACGGGCCAGCCCACTAGCGTCTGAAAAAACAATGTGGGCCTTTAGCTGGGCCGGCCTTTTCACCGGAATGGGCCTCTGTTGGGCCGTGCCACGTGTCGACGTATCATAGGCGCCTCCTGTCCAATGGGTGGAAGACATCTGTCCGAACGTTGAGCCAACACGTGTTTCTTCCGGCCAATGAGAATTTTACACGTGGAAAATCCCCATTGGTCCGGGCTGTTAACGGGTGATCGGATCCAAAACCAGACCCGATAGCTTAACGGCGACCCGTTACGGTCGATGCCACATGTCGGTCACCCTTGACGAAAGCACTTCTATGACGCTTGATTTATCGTCATGGAAGTGGACACTTCCGTGATGATAATTTTGGTAATGTCATGGAACACTTCTACGATAGCACAGGTATGACTATCTTGATTCTGTCATAAAATTGTCATGGACGTACATGCATGACAGAAAACGTGACCTACTGTGACAAACACGTATCATCACGGAAGTGTCTTTTTTTGTAGTGCATACAATAATTTATATCTCATCACGTCTTGACCATATCACATCACAACTGCCCTGCAAAAACAAGTTAGACGTCCTCTACTTTGTTGTTGCAAGTTTTACGTGGCTGCTCCCGGCTTCTAGCAAGAACCTTTCTTACCTATGCATCAAAACCACAACGATTTTTCGTCAAGTGTGTTGTTTTAACCTTCACCAAGGACCGGCCGTAGTCAAACTCGATTCAACTAAAGTTGGAGAAACAGACACCCGCTAGCCACCTGTGTGCAAAGCACGTCGGCAGAACCAGTCTCATGAACGCGGTCATGTAATGTCCGTCCGGGCCGCTTCATCCAACAATACCGCCGAATCAAAGTAATACGTTGGTGGTAAGAAGTATGACTATTATCGCCCACAACTCTTTGTGTTCTACTCGTGCATATATCATCTATGCATAGACCTGGCTCGGATGCCACTGTTGGGGAACATGGTAATTCAAAAAAGTTCCTACAATCACACAAGATCTATCTAGGAGATGCATAGCAACGAGACGGGAGACCGTGTCCACATTGTTGGGGGAACGTAGTAATTTCAAAATTTTCCTACGCACACGCAAGATCATGGTGATGCATAGCAACGAGAGGGGAGAGTGTTGTCCATGTACCCTCATAGACCATAAGCGGAAGCGTTATGACAATGCGGTTGATGTAGTCGTACGTCTTCACGGTCGACCGATCCTAGTACCGAAAGTACGACACGTCCGCGATCTGCACATGTTCAGCTTCGTGACGTCCCACGAACTCACGATCCAGCAGAGTGTCGAGGGAGAGCTTCATCAGCACGACGGCGTGATGACGGTGATGATGAAGTTACCAACGCAGGGCTTCGCCTAAGCACTACAACGATATGACCGAGGTGGATTATGGTGGAGGGGGGCACCGCACACGGCTGGAAACAATCAACTTGTGTGTTCTAGGGTGCCCCCTGCCCCCGTATATAAAGGAGCAAGCGGGAGGCCGGCCGGCCCTTGGGGCGCGCCAGGAGAGGAGGAGTCCTCCTCCTAGTAGGAGTAGGACTCCCCTTTCCTACTCCTACTAGGAGGGAGAAAGGAAGGAGGAGAGGGAGAAGGAAAGGGGGGAGCCGCCCCCCTTCCCTAGTCCCATTCATACCAGAGGGGGATGGGGCGCGCAGCCTGCCCTGGCTGGCCCTCTCTCTCTCCACTAAGGCCCATGTGGCCCATTAGTTCTCCCGGGGGGTTCCGGTAACCCTCCGGCACTCCGGTTTTCTCCGAAATCACCCGGAACACTTCCGGTGTCCTAATATAGCCGTCCAATATATCCATCTTTATGTCTCGACCATTTTGAGACTCCTCGTCATGTCCGTGATCACATCCGGGACTCCGAACTATCTTCAGTACATCAAAACACATAAGCTCATAATACCGAACGTTAAGCGTGCAGACCCTACGGGTTCGAGAACTATGTAGACATGACCGAGACACGTCTCGGGTCAATAACCAATAGCGGAACCTGGATCTCATATTGGTTCCTACATATTCTACGAAGATCTTTATCGGTCAAACCTCATAACAACATACGTTGTTCCTTTTCTCATCGGTATGTTACTTGCCCGATATTCGATCATCGGTCGGTATCTCAATACCTAGTTCAATCACGATACCGGCAAGTCTCTTTACTCGTTCTGTAATGCATCATATCGCAACTAACTCATTAGTCACATTGCTTGCTAGGCTTATAGTGATGTGCATTACCGAGAGGGCCTAGAGATACCTCTCCAAAAATCGGAGTGATAAATCCTAATCTCGATCTATGCCAACTCAACAAGTACCATCGGAGACACCTGTAGAGCACCTTTACAATCACCCATTACGTTGTGACGTTTGGTAGCACACAAAGTGTTCCTCCGATATTCGGGAGTTGCATAATCTCATAGTCATATGAACATGTATAAGTCATGAAGAAAGCAATAGCAACATACTAAACGATCAAGTGCTAAGCGAACGTAATGGGTCAAGTCAATCACATCATTCTCTAATGATGTGATCCCGTTAATCAAATGACAACTCATGTTTATGGCTAGGAAACTTAACCATGTTTGATTCAACGAGCTAGTCAAGTAGAGGCATACTAGTGATACTCTGTTTGTCTATGTATTAACACATGTACTAAGTTTCCGGTTAATACAATTCTAGCATGAATAATAAACATTTATCATGTCAAAGTGCGTTATATCGACTAGAGGGGGTGAATAGGCGATTTTTATGAATTCTTCACTGAGCAATTTGCAGGTGAGGAAATTCCTTAGCGAAGAACTACTTGCAGCGGAATAAGTACTCAAAAGTAAACATAACAGAACACAAGCATGGTCATCGAAATGAAGACAAGCACAGAGTATAGAAAGCGTAAACACAGGATAGCACAGGATGAAGACAAATAGACTGAAGAAATTGAACTGAGGAAATTGAGAAAGTCTTCAGTCAAAGTCTTCAAACACAGATATGAACAAGTGCATAACACAGTTATGAGGAAATGAAAGTGTTGAGGAAATAGAACCAGTAAGCTTGGTGAAGACAATGATTTGGTAGACCAGTTCCAACTGCTGTCTCAGTTGTACGTCTGGTTGGAGCGGCTAGGTATTTAAACCTGAGGACACACAGTCCCGGACACACAGTCCTCACCATATTCTCCTTGAGCTAAGGCCACATAGACCTCGCCCAATCACTCATGGTAAATCTTCAGGTGACTTCCAAACCTTCACAGACTCGGTCACTCGGCGATCCACAATTCCTCTTGGATGCTCTAGACCATGACGCCTAACCGTCTGGAAGAAGCACAGTCTTCAAAGGTAACAAGCATCCGATCCACGCAGGATCAATCTCTTCAATGATGCTCAATCACTTTGGGTTTGTAGGTGTTTGGGTTTGGGTTTTCCTCACTCGATGATTTTCGCTCAAAGTCCTCGGAGGATGGGATGCTCTCAAATGACAAGTGTCAGTTTCTCTCGGAGCAGCCAACCAGCTAGTGGTTGTAGGGGGCGGCTATTTATAGCCTAGGGAGCAGCCCGACATGATAAGACATAAATTCCCTGCAATGATATGACCGTTAGGTGGGTAGATATTTTGGGACAGCTGGCACAAGGCACAACAATGGTCGGAAATTTGAGTATCAAATTCCTCAGGGCTATCATGTTCCTCACTGTGTAGGCAATCCGCACTGGCGAATTCCTAAATCCTCAGTCAGAACAAATACCTCAAAAACCAGAAGAACTTCGTCTCTGTCACTGAAGAATATGACTGAACTGTATGAGATTTCCAATGGCTTCACTCGAAGGGATTGGTAGGTGTAGGATTTTGAGTTGAGCATCACATGGAAATTTTTCCTTAGTATTTCCTCGACCCCCTTTAACAGTACGGTGTTTCCTATGACTCAAGAAAGAGAAAAAGAAACTATGAAAACAAAAGTCTTCACGCTTCATATTCCTCGAATGAATACCAAGTCTTCAAGGTCACACCAATTTCTTCACTTTCAAAGTCTTCAGAAAGTCTTCATAAATCCAAAGTCTTCAGTCGAAGAACTTCATTTTTAGGGGTCGACTTCCTCTGTAAATATCAAACTCCTCATAGACTTATAGTCCTGTATACACTCACAAATGCATTAGTCCCTTAACCTATAAGTCTTCAATACACCAAAATCACTAAGGGGCACTAGATGCACTTACAATCTCCCCCTTTTTGGTGATTGATGACAATATAGGTTAAGTTTTCAACGGGGATAAACATATGAAGTGTAAATATTGATATTGAGGAATTTGATTACAAGATATAGAAGCACTCCCCCTGAAGATGTGCATGGTGAGGAATTTTCTTTTGAAGCAATGCACACTTGAAGAATAGAATCATGGAGATCTCCCCCTATATCTTGTAATTCATACACGCATTTGACATAATATGAGGAATTTGAAATGCATGATGAAATATGGTGACTGAAGTAATTCAGCATGCGTGCATTATCATTAACGAGGAATAAGCATGCAGAAAACACAGCAAAAGTATCAGACCACCATAGAGTTTAAGTTTACAACTCGATCTAGCAAAGTCATCAGAAGAACGAGAGTTGTAACTTAAGAAAAAAACGCCCATATAGATAGACCTGCTTGAAGACTAACTCAAATTTCTCCCCCTTTGTCATTGAGTGACCAAAAGGATCGAAAATGAGGACTAACGCCCCTGAAGAATATCAAGTTGATGAAGGAGCGCCAGCGTTGTTGGGGTCGATTGTTGATGTAGGGCCTACCGCAGTGTCGTCCAAGTCTTCATACTCATCGGTGCTGCATGATGAAGAATACGAACTGGCCACCAAGGAAGGAACCTTGACCTTCTTGTATTTCTTCGGTGGAGGAGCAGATGAGTCAAAATCTTCCTTGAGGCCCATCTTCTTCAGATCTTCTTCGCTATAGATGTGAGACAGAACAGCCCAGGTACGGTTGAAGGTTTCATGGAGGTAGTAATGGTTTTTCTTCACTGCATTGTGGGTAGCAGTCATGTTGTGAAGAATTGAACCAAACTGATGCTTGACCCATCTGTGATTTCGATCAACCTTCTAGTGAAGACTGAGTAGAAGCTCACGATCAGTCATCACCCTAGGAGCTGTGCCTTGAGGATTTGGCTTGGTTGTGTTGGCGGCAGAGTCATGAGTGGCAGAGTCATCATTGGTGGAGTAGGATGCAGCTTTGCGAAATTGACCATCCAATGGACGAATGCCTTCATCAATAACAGCAGCGGCCTTGCCCTTGTCATCAGCTGAGGAAAATGTCCGTTTGAGGACTTCAATCGGGGGCAAGTAGCTGCAGTGATTCAGAGTATCAGCTTTGTAATTGAGTGAAGACCTTGTTCTGATGAATCTCATAATCCACGGAGCATAAGGCTTCAACTCAAACGGTGACATTGCGACATTTGCCAGAGTCCGCATGAAGAAATCATGGAAGTTGATGGGAACGCCATGTATGATATTGAAAAGCAGATTCTTCATGATACCAACGACTTCGTCTTCATTCGAGTCGTGGCCTTTGATAGGACTCAATGTCTTCGTCAAAATGTGATAGACAGTTCTGGGCACATAGAGTAATTCCTACACGAGGAATTTTGTTCTTGGGGCTTGACCTGGCTTCAATGGCTTCATCAGCACTTGCATATAGTGATCTGTAAGCTCATGCTCACTGTAGACGCAATGACCAGCTTCATGGGGAGGACTGAGAGGCAAAGCACAAAGTAATTCAGTAGTTGGTGCCTTATAGTGAGTATTTTCAGACATCCGGTGCAGCACCCAGGAGTTCACATCTTCAGAGTCTCCGGTGATGTGCAGCGTTGCATAAAATTGAAGCATGAGTTCTTCATTCCGATCACAGATATCAGTGCAGAAATTTAACAGTCCAACGTCATGAAGAACACTGAGGACTGGCACGAACCACGGCAGAGATTCCATATCCACGTGAGGAATGTGCTCATGATCGAAGACTTTGTCTTTGTTAAATAGCACTGAGGAATAGAAATTTGCCTGGCTGGCAGTCCAGAAACGCCTCTTCCTAATGCGAGCAGAGTCATAGGGGTTGTAATCTGTGAAGAATACATGCTCGCCGAAGAAATCATCAGTCTTGAATTTTTTGCTTCCTGGAGAATGGATCCTTTGGCTTGAGTTGAGGAGTGTCAGTCAGTTGCATCACAACCTCAGGAATCGCAATCTCAGGTTCTTCAGGCTGAGGAATTTCTGGTTCCTCTTCAGTGGCAGTCTGCGTCTTCAATGATTCAGCAGTAGCAGTTTCTTCAGCACTAGTGGCTACAATTTCTTCATGAACAGGCGAAGTGAGGTGAGTTTCTTCAGAGCCCAATGGAACAGTATGTGCTGGGGACTAAGGGATTTACTGCAATGGCATGAACAGAGGAGAGTTGGGGTGCTGACTTTCCCAAAAGTCATCATTCATCAATGGAGTAGTACTCCCAATGTCCACGTCAGAATTTTGTTCATCCAATTCCTCAACGCCGGCCTCTTCAGCAGTGAACTGAGACATGGGCGAGGAGACAATTGGAGTTGAAAGGATTGCGTCCGCTTCAATTTCTTCATCCATCTACTCTGAGGAAGCAGCAGAGGGAATGTCTTCATCAGATCCGCTGGGGATCACATATTCTTCATCGAAAGGTACAAGTTCCTTTGATGGCATGCTGGAAACAGGAACAACATCAATTGGATTTTTAAATGAGCTGGTCAATTTCTTCATCTTCTTCAGAGCTGAAGAATCTGATGAAGCTGATGCTTTCCTTTTCCTCACCGCTGCACGCTCTGCAGCCTTGGTCTTCTTCACATCTGATGCAGATGGAAGGATCGGAGTTGGGGTAGGCGCAGGAGGAGCAGAGGAATTTGGTGCATTTTCTTCAGGCACAACTGATGCAGTTGCCCTGGCATTTTTAGTTTCTTCAGGCACATCAACTGAACCTTCAGATGGCCTGGCTTGCTCTTCATTCGCAACACTAGATGTTGCCCTAGTAATATCTTCAGCGGCTGGAATGCAGTCATCAGCCCTGGAACTCACATTTTCTTCAGCAGCCTGATTTTCATCAGCGGTGCTGGCGTGCTCTTCTGTCGGTTGAGCAGATGCTTCAGCTTGAGGAATTTCTGGTTGCGATGAAGCTGCAACCTTGGTAGTGAATTTCCCAGTCAGTTTCACAAACCTGACCTTGGCTCCTTCCCAATCAGCATAGTAAGCGTTGAAATCATCGCTGAGGACTTTGATTTTAGACTGGATCTTCACAAGTTCGTCGGTTGTCATAGAGACAACGTTTTTCTTCAAGAAGCGCTCCTTCCTGTACTGAGCTTTCTTCAGCTGCCTGGCCTTCTCAAACTTCCATTTTTCTTCAGCAATGAAAGCTGACAACATATGACTTTGACCAGGAGAGAGATTCAGTTCTAGCAAGGGAGTGTTTGGATCTTTGTGCCACAGATCAATGTAATCCAGGATCTTCTTCGGATCCAGCAAAAGAGGCACAGCACTGCCCTTGGCACTAGCGGCCCGGTGCTGCCTGTCCCTCATAATTTCGGCTAGTTCTTCATCATCAGCCTCATCATCATCAGAGGGCACTTGGAAAGCGACCTGCTTCTTGTGAGGACTTGGTCGAGGACCTCGTCCAGCAGCAGACTTTTTCTTCAGCAGTGAGGGGCCAGCTGAGGAACTTGCAGAGGCTCCTGAGGCAATAGATATGCCTGCTATCCTTTGGCACGTGGCGAGATGCACAGGTGCTGAGGATTTGGTCGGAGTAGCCGAAGACTTTGGCGGAGGAGCTGAGGACTTTGGAGGAGCAGGAGCAGTTTGAGGAGTTGGCCGTGAGGGCATTGAAGTTGAAGCACTTGGCTTATAAGCAGGCTTCTTTGCCATGGCCTTCTTCGGCTTGACAGCAGAGGCCTCAGCCGAGGCAGCAGCAGCAATAGAGTCTTCGTTGAATTTCCTCACTGCTTCTCTTGCTTGTCTGGCCAACTTGGCCTGGCGCTTGGCCCATTCATCAGGATAGTCCTCACCGCGCTTGAGGCTGGTGGGGTCTGCTTCTTGGCCAGGTGCCAATGGAGGTCTTGGGCATGGAGGATTGAGAGCGAATTTCTTCATGTACTTGGGAGTAACATATCTGTACTCCCTCCACTCTCTTGCTCATCTCCTTTCTATCCTCTGGATGCGCACCTTGCGCTGATTTTTGTCCTCCTTGCCAAACATGGCCTCATTAGGAGTGCAGTAATCCTTATATATGTCATCAGGGATCTCGAATGCAGTATTGATTTTAGGCCTCTTTCCTCCTTTCTGTGGCTTCTTTCCATCAGCCATTTTCTTCAGCTGAGGAATATGAACAATTGAATTCTCTGAAGATGTATGCAACTTTTCTTTGAGGAACGCTGCAAATGAGTTAAGTTGATGAGAACCTAGTGATTCAGCAGCGGACATGAGTACGTGTGAACAGAGTATAGTTGCGAGGAATTTGGAGAGGTCATATGCGTTCTCAGAAGGTTTTGTAAAAAGAACAAGTTTGACGAATTTGACCAGATGAGTCTTGAAGAATTTCACTAAGCGTTCTTTGTCTTAGGTTCCAGAGTTGTATAGATTGAAAATCCACACAATTGAGGAATCTTGAAGAAAAACATAGCTTAGAAAAATGAATCAAGAACAGATGACATGTAAGGTGTTTAGTGTGTGAAGATTTGAAGAAAAACACCTTTGAATATTTTGTAGAAAACATTTGAATCAAAGAGGGCAGTAAAAGTAACTTTTAATTACCCTGGACGAAGAACACGACGAACTGGGAAGTGTAGATGTGAAGTTCGTCAGCTCAGATCTTCCACACCCTAACTCGGCTGAGGAAGACAGCTACGGCGGCGGTGGAGGGAAGAAATCCGCGGCCGGCGTGAGTACGGCGGCGACGAGGTCGAGGCAGTGAAGCTCTTCCTCACCGGAGACGATGAAGTAGAGGCGGCGCTAGGGTTTGAGAAGCTCGAGCTGGAGTGAGGTCGAGCGGAGTAAAGGAGAAGTGAGGAAGGGGAGGGGTATTTATAGCCACGGTGAAAAACTGTTTGCCTGAAGAAATTGGACGAACGTGCCCCTGACCCTTCTCATTCTTGACATGTGTCACCCACGTACTGAGAAGTGGAGATCGTGTGAGATCGTGGGTGAATAGATAAGTGTTTCGTGAGCGGAAAAGCCGAAAATTTAGATAAGATAAGTTAAAAGTTCCATTCACAAATTCTTCAGCTCACAAGGACACAGTGAAGATTTTGAACGAGTTTCAAATAGAACGCTCATGAAGAGTTTGTGAATAGAATGGATTGAGTTTAGCATAGAGGGGGAAGGGTCCGATCACATTCACTTAGCAGAAAAAGCAACTTGAAGAAATAGCAATAAGTGAATGCTGTAGAGGACATAAACTCATATATATATATGTATATATATATATATATATGTATAGCCAATGAAGAAAAACGACGGAAATGGTGAAGACAATGCAAAGTTGAAGAACATGAACAACTGAGGAATTTCAAACCGAGGAAAAACTCAAATTGAAGATTTCCAACTTTAGGTGGTGGCGTGACCCACCGTATAAGAATAATGATTTTAGACACCGCGTACAATTGTCGTAGGGCTCTGAGAATCAAATTCTTCATTAATTTCTTCACACTTAGAGTGTTATTCTTCAGTGATTGAAGAAAAAAGTTTCTTCATGTGTTGCACATCTAAGTCATCAATTTGCATAAGTGTTAGGATGAGTGTCCTTTTCAAAGAACATTAGAAGATTCTAGGATATTTAGCTCACACCGCAACTTGCTAAATCTCTTCTCATCCAAGGGCTTTGTGAAGATATCGGCTAGCTGTTCTTCAGTCTTCACATGCTCAATAGAAATGTCTCCCTTCAACACATGATCATGAAGAAAATGATGACGAATCTGAATATGCTTTGTCTTCGAGTGCTGAACTGGGTTGTGAGCAATCTTGGTGGCACTCTCGTTGTCATAGAAGAGAGGCACATTCTTCACGTTGACGCCGTAGTCCTTGAGAGTTTGCTTCATCCACAGCAATTGAGCACAGCAAGAACCAGCAGCAATGTACTCAGCTTCAGCAGTAGACAGTGATACGCAGTTCTGTTTCTGCGAGGACCAACAGACCAAAGATCGTCCGAGGAAATGGCATGTGCCTAATGTTGACTTGCGGTCCACACGATCACCAGCATAGTCAGAGTCAGAATATCCAATGAGATCAAAAGCCGAGCCCTTGGGGTACCATAATCCAAGTGTTGGTGTGTGAGCTAGATATCGAAGAATATGCTTCATAGCCTTATGGTGTGATTCCTTCGGTGTAGCTTGAAATCGGGCACATATGCAAACACTAAGCATAATATCTGGCCTAGATGCACATAAATACAATAAAGAACCAATCATGGAGCGGTATACCTTTTGATCGAAGTCAATACCATTTTCATCAGTGCACAGATGGCCATGGGCATAGGAATTTTGACCCCTTTTGCAATCTTGCATGCCGAATTTCCTCAGTACATCCTTGAGGTATTTCTCCTAAGATATGAATATGCCATTGCGCTGTTGACGAATTTGAAGACCTAAGAAGAATTTCAATTCTCCCATCATAGACATTTCATATTCCTCTCTCATCATATAACCAAATTCGTCAGTGTAACGTTGGTCAGTGCAGCCAAAGATAATATCATCAACATATATTTGACACACAATAATTCACCATCATAATACTTAGTGAAAAGAGTAGGGTCAAGTGAACCGGGTTTGAAGCCTTTCTTCATGAGGAATTCCTTCAAAGTACCATACCACGCCCGAGGGGCCTGCTTGAGGCCATAGAGGGCCTTATTGAGTCTGAAGACTTTGTCAGGATGCTTTGGATCTTCAAAACCTGGGGGTTGAGCAACATATACTTCTTCCTCAAGCTTACCATTGAGGAATGCACTTTTCACATCCATTTGATATAAAGTGATATCATGATGGTTAGCATAAGCAAGTAATATGCGAATAGCCTCAAGTCTAGCTACAGGTGCAAAAGTTTCATCAAAATCAATTCCTTCAACCTGTGTGTAGCCTTGAGCTACAAGTCGTGCCTTATTCCTCACCACAAGGCCATTTTCATATTGCTTGTTGCGGTAGATCCACTTTGTGCCAATGATATTGTGCTTGCGAGGATCTGGACGTTTGACCAGTTCCCAGACGTTCTTGAGCTCGAACTGATGTAATTCTTCTTGCATAGCTTGAATCCACTCAGGCTCCAAAAATGCTTCATCTACCTTAGCGGGCTCTGTGTTAGACACGAAAGCAAAGTGCCCACAAAAGTTAGATAAATGTGAAGCTCTTGAGCGTGTGACAGGACCTGGTGCTTCAATGTCATCGATGATCTTCTCAATTTGCACTTCTTCTGCAACGCAAGGATCAGCTGGTTGTCTTCGAGGAATTTGGTCAGCATTTTCTTCAGGACCATTTTCCTCAGCACCATTTTCTTCAGGTGCATCAGCTCGATGTTCTTCACGTTCTAGAATGAATTCTTCAGCAGATTCTTCGGTAGGAATGACATCCTCAGTAGCCTTGAACTTGATAGATTCCTCAGGTGCTGGTTTATCTATCACAGAAGGTAGGTGCTCTCTTTGCGAGCCATTAGTTTCATCAAACCGCACATCTACAATATCAACAACCTTGTGAAGAACGTTGTTGAAGACTCTGTAGGTGTGCGAGTCCTTTCCGTAACCAAGCATAAAACCTTCATGTGCTTTCGGTGCAAATTTTGAGTTGTGATGAGGATCTCTAATCCAGCATTTAGCACCGAAGACTTTGAAATAACTCACATTGGGTTTCTTGTCAGTGAGGAGTTCATAGGCAGTCTTCTTGAAGAATTTGTGAAGATAAACTCTGTTGATGATGTGGCACGCAGTATCAATTGCATCAATCCAAAAACAATGAGGCATTTTGTATTCGTCAAGCATAGTGCGGGCCATCTCAGCAAGAGTTCTGTTCTTGCGCTCCACGACGCCATTTTGTTGAGGAGTATAAGGAGCAGATAACTCATGAGTAATACCAAGTTCATCAAGATAGTCATCAAGACCAGAGTTCTTGAACTCAGTTCCATTGTCACTTCTGATGTGCTTGATCTTCACACCAAAGTTGGTTGAAGCCCTCGAGGAAAATCGTTTGAAGACTTCCTGCACTTCATGTTTGTAAGTAGCAATGTGTACCCATGTGTAACGAGAATAATCATCAACAATAACAAAGCCATATTGAGATGCTTCATTTGAAACAGCAGAATAATGATTAGGACCAAAAAGATCCATATGAAGCAATTCAAATGGTCGAGTGGTAGTCATGATTGTCTTTGCTAGATGCTTAGCCTTGGTCATCTTTCCAGCTTCACAGGCTCCGCACAAGTGATCCTTGAGGAATTTGACATTCTCAATGCCAATGACATGCTTCTTCTTCGCAAGCGTGTGCAAATTCCTCATGCCTGCATGACCAAGTCGTCGATGCCATAGCCAACCTTCTGAAGCTTTTGCAAGTAGGCACACGGCTGGTTGTGGTCCTGTAGAGAAATCAACAATATACAGGTCTCCTCTCCTAAAGCCTTCGAAGACTTTGGAATTGTCAGCTTCCATGATCACAACACAACGATACTTGCCAAAGACAACAACCATACAAGATCACAAAGCATTGAGACAGACATGAGGTTGTATCCTAAGGACTCGACAAGCATGACTTTGTCCATGTGTCGATCCTTTGAGATTGCAACCTTACCTAGACCCAATACCTGACTTTTGCCTTTGTCAGCGAAGATGATATGCTTTAGATGCGATGGAGATAAGGGAGCATCCAATGTGGTTTGTACATCCACTATCGAGGACCCACTCAGTGGCTTTGGGTTGATCATCCTGCAGATGAACTAGTGCATTTTACGAACTCATATACTTCATCAGTGAAGAATATGACATTAATTCATCAGATCAATTTCATCAAGCAATAGACAGATAAAACAGTATGAGGACGTGAGAAATGAAAGTTCATTTCTTCATGATTAGCATGCGTCCTTTCAGGCATTCTCAGGTCTCCAGCAAATTCTTCAGACATTTTTGCACGTCTGGAGACCTGACCCTGCAGAAGAGATTAGTTCTTTTTCTTCACCACCCACATCTGAAGGGGTGGCAAAGAGTTCATCACTCTGCGAGCTCCATACGAAAAAGGTGGCATAGAAGCCAGTCCATTTCGTTTCACATAAGAGGAGTTAGGATAAGCATATGAATAAGCAGAGAAATTCTTCGAGGACTTATGAACATAATGGTTAGAAGAATAATGCTCATATTCATAGCCCTTAGCTCTTCCCTGCGAAGCAGAGTTGTTAGCACGATGATATTCATATGAGGACTTTGATCCTTTTGAGGAATTTGATCCACGTGAGGAATTTGGTCCGTATGAGGACTTGGATCCATTTGAAGAATTTGGTCCATATGAAGAATTTGATCTGGGGTTCCTATTCTTCACAGGTGGTGTCATGAGGAAATTCACGTGAAGACTTTCAAGGCATTTTTTGGGAACCCGGATTTTCTTCATAGGGGAACCATTCCTGCAGTTAGTGCCAACATATCTAGCAAATACTTCACCATTCTGATTCTTGAACAGTTTATAGTTGGAATCAAATGACTCATCAGAAGAATGAAGAGATTCACATGTGAAGCCAGATAAATTGGATGGATCAACTAGAGGTCCCTTTGCAGCAACCCATGAGGTTTTGGGGTACTGCTCAGGCTTCCAATATGTACCATAAGCATTGAGTTTCCTCTCAAAGGCAATACCCTCTTTCCGAGGGTTCCTGTTGAGGATCTGCTTTTTAAGCACATCACAAAGAGTCTGATGCCCTTTGAGGCTTTTGTACATGCCTGTCATGTACAATTCCTTCAGTCCTGCATCATCAGTAATACTAGCAATGTCCTCAGATGAGGAATTAGTGATAGCAGAGACAGTTGAAGAATTTTTAGCATTAGAAGCATTTGAACATTCAGGTGAAGAATTAGCAGATTCACGTTCAATGCATTTCAAACATGGAGGAACACATTCTTCCTGAGAAGCGCTGATTTGTTGAGCAAGTAAAGAATCACGCTCCTTCTGAAGATCTTCATAACTCACTCTTAGATTTTTCAAGATCTTGCTTCCTTTGAAGAAATTCATAAGAAAGCTTCTCATGATCAGATAAGAGAGTGTTATGATAACCTTGAAGGTTGTCAAACCTAGTCTGAAGTCTCTGAAGATTTTCAGTCAAGGTTTTAGTGTGATCCATTTCTTCACCCAACATATCATCACTTTTGTCTAGCATGTTTTGAACCTTTTCAAAAGCTTTTTGTTGTTTCACAGCAATCTTAGCAAGTTCAGAGTAGCTGGGCTTGAGGTTTTCATCAGATTCATTCTCACTGGATTCAGAGGAGGTATATTTGAGTACCTTGGCACCCTTTGCCATGAAGCAATAGGTGGGAGCGTAGTCATCATTGCCTTCACCAGCCTTGATGGTGGAGCCATTTTCTTCAGAGTTGAAGATAGACTTGCTGACGAATGCGGTAGCGCGAGCTAGACTCGCCACACCAAACTCGGACTCCTCAGATGCCTCCTCTTCCTCATGTTCCTCAGATTCAGCCTCAGAGTCCATTTCCTTGCCAATGAATGCCGAGCCTTCTTGGAGCTGCTCTTCTTGTGAGATGAAGACTTTGAGGATTTTGATAATGAAGATTTTGACGATTTCTTCTTCTTCTTCGCATCATCAGAACTGTAATCCTTGTATTTCTTCTTCTTTGATTCCTTTTCCCACTGAGGACAATCTTGAATGTAGTGACCAGGCTTCTTGCATTTGTGGCATAGCCTCTTCTTGTAGTCACTGGATGAGGAATCATTGCTCCTTGAGGGTTTTCCAAAGTGACCACGTCTTGAGAACTTCTGAAATTTCTTCACAAGCAGTGCTAGTTCATGGCTCAGTTCTTCAGGATCACCAAGGCTGCTGCCAGAATCTTCATCTTCAGATTCAGACACTGCCTTGGCCTTCAGGGCACGTGATCTGCCATAGCTCGAACCATAGAGGTCTCTCTTTTCAGCAAGCTGGAACTCATGAGTATTTAGCCTCTCGAGGATATCAGCGGGATCAAGTGACTTGTAGTCAGCGCGCTCTTGTATCATCAGTGCCAGAGTATCAAATGAGGAATCAAGCGATCTCAGCAATTTCTTCACCACCTCATGGTCGGTGATGTCAGTGGCACCAAGTGCTTGAAGCTCATTTGAGATGACAGTGAGGCGATCGAAGGTTTGTTGAACATTTTCATTGTCGAGTCTTTTGAAGCGGTTGAAGAGATTGCGAAGAACATCAACTCGAGAGTCACGCTGTGTTGAGACTCCTTCATTGACTTTGGAGAGCCTATCCGAGATAATCTTGGCAGTTTCCAAAGCAGTCACTCTTCCATACTGTCCTTTGCTCAGATGGCCACATATGATATTCTTCGCTTGAGAATCGATTTGCTTGAATCTCTTCACATCAGCAGCATTCAGAGAAGGTGTGACTGAGGGAACACCATTTTCCACAACATACCAGAGATCGTTATCAATTGCCTCAAGATGCATTCGCATCTTATTCTTCCAGTAGGGGTAGTCCGTCCCATCGAAGGTAGGGCACCCAGAAGAGACCTTGATCATACCTGCGGTCGACATAACTAAAGCTCCAGGCGGTTAAAGCAAAATCACACATAACAAGGGAGTACCTTGCTCTGATACCAATTGAAAGTGCGTTATATCGACTAGAGTGCGTGAATAGGCGATTTTTATGAATTCTTCATTGAGGAATTTGCAGGTGAGGAAATTCCTTAGTGAAGAACTACTTGCAGCGGAATAAGTACTCAAAAGTAAACATAACAGAACACCAGCATGGTCATCATGATGAAATGAAGACAAGCACAGAGTACAGAAAGCGTAAACACAAGATAGCACAGGATGAAGACAAATAGACTGAAGAAACTGAACTGAGGAAATTGAGAAAGTCTTCAGTCAAAGTCTTCAAACACAGATATGAACAAGTGCATGACACAGTTATGAGGAAATGAAAGTGTTGAGGAAATAGAACCAGTAAGCTTGGTGAAGACAATGATTTGGTAGACCAGTTCCAACTGTTGTCTCAGTTGTACGTCTGGTTGGAGCGGCTAGGTATTTAAACCTGAGGACACACAGTCCTCACCGTATTCTCCTTGAGCTAAGGTCACACAGACCTCGCCCAATCACTCGTGGTAAGTCTTCAGGTGACTTCCAAACCTTCACAGACTCGGTCACTCGGCGATCCACAATTCCTCTTGGATGCTCTAGACCATGACGCCTAACCGTCTAGAAGAAGCACAGTCTTCAAAGGTAACAAGCATCGGATCCACGTAGGATCAATCTCTTCAGTGATGCTCAATCACTTTGGGTTTGTAGGTGTTTGGGTTTGGGTTTTCCTCACTCGATGATTTTCGCTCAAAGTCCTCGGAGGATGGGATGCTCTCAAATGACAAGTGTCAGTTTCTCTCGGAGCAGCCAACCAGCTAGTGGTTGTAGGGGGGCGGCTATTTATAGCCTAGGGATTAGCCCGACATGATAAGACATAAATTCCCTTCAATGATATGACCGTTAGGTGGGTAGATATTTTGGGACAGCTGGCACAAGGCACATCAACGGTCGGAAATTTGAGTATCAAATTCCTCAGGGCTATCATGTTCCTCACTGTGTAGGCAATCCGCACTGGCGAATTCCTAACTCCTCAGTCAGAACAAATTCCTCATAGACCAGAAGAACTCCGTCTCTGTCACTGAAGAATATGAGTGAACTGTATGAGATTTCCAATGGCTTCATCTGAAGGGATTGGTAGGTGTAGGATTTTGAGTTGAGCATCACATGGAAATTTGTCCTTAGTATTTCGTCGACCCCCTTTAACAGTACGGTGTTTCCTATGACTCAAGAAAGAGAAAAAGAAACTACGAAAACAAAAGTCTTCATGCTTCATATTCCTCGAATGAATACCAAGTCTTCAAGGTCACACCAATTTCTTCACTTTCAAAGTCTTCAGAAAGTCTTCAGAAATCCAAAGTCTTCAATCGAAGAACTTCATTTTTAGGGGTCGACTTTCTCTGTAAATATCAAACTCCTCCTAGACCTATAGTCCTTTATACACTCACAAACGCATTAGTCCCTTAACCTATAAGTCTTCAATACACCAAAATCACTAAGGGGCACTAGATGCACTTACATCATGATATAAGGAAATATAAATAACAACTTTATTATTGCCTCTAGGGCATATTTCCTTCAGTCTCCCACTTGCACTAGAGTTAATAATCTAGATTACACAGTAATGATTCTAACACCCATGGAGTCTTGGTGCTGATCATGTTTTGCTCGTGAGAGAGGCTTAGTCAACGGGTCTGCAACATTCAGATCCGTATGTATCTTGCAAATCTCTATGTCTCCCTCCTTGACTTGATCATGGATGGAATTGAAGCGTCTCTTGATGTGCTTGGTTCTCTTGTGAAATCTGGATTCCTTTGCCAAGGCAATTGCACCAGTATTGTCACAAAAGATTTTCATTGGAACCCATGCACTAGGTATGACACCTAGATCGGATATGAACTCCTTCATCCAGACTCCTTCATTTGCTGCTTCCGAAGCAGCTATGTACTCCGCTTCACACGTAGATCCCGCCACAACGCTTTGCTTAGAACTGCACCAACTGACAGCTCCACCATTCAATATAAATATGTATCCGGTTTGTGACTTAGAGTCATCTGGATCAGTGTCAAAGCTTGCATCGACGTAACCATTTACGACGAGCTCTTTGTCACCTCCATAAACGAGAAACATATCCTTAGTCCTCTTTAGGTACTTCAGGATGTTCTCACTACTACAAAAACCGCTATAGCCAATATGGACACTAATGGCGCACTGTACAGGTGGTGCGCCATTACTAACTAGTAATGGCGCACCATGTGTTGGTGCGCCATTAGTGTGAAAATACTAATGGCGCACCACATCCACGGTGCGCCATTAGTAAAAAAAAAATTATTTTTTTTATTTTCAAAACTACTAATGGCGCACCAGGGGATAGTGCGCCATTACTAGTTAAACTAGTAATGGCGCACCACTCCCACGGTGCGCCATTAGTAATTATGTTTCACAAATTTTATTTTTATTTTATTTTTTAAAGTACTAATGGCGCACCACTCCCACGGTGCGCCATTAGTAGTTTGGCTCAAACATTCCCCCGAATGCACCTCCCCCTGTGGACCGCCTTTTCAGTTTAAAAAAAATAAAAGAAAATGATAGAAATGTCAAAAAAATAAAAAAAATAAGATTCCCATGTGATATGTGGTCTAGTTGTTAGCAAAATTTACGAACATGAATTTTTGACTTTTTTGCAAAATCTCTCGAGAATTTGTAAAATGGGCATAACTTTTGCATACGAACTCGGATGAAAAAGTTTTTTATATGAAAAATCATCTACTCGAAAAGATACATCCGAATATGGCTGGGCGTGGTCCTCTCCTCCTTACCTCTTCATTCTTCTCCTCCACTCCACCTCTTCTCCACTCCATCTCCTCCTCTCCTCCACTCCATCTCCCCTTCTCTCCTCCACCATACTACCCTCCTCCTCTCCGGCGACCTCCTCCTCCTCCTCTCCGGCGACCTCCTCCACCCTCCTCTCCTCCCCTCCCCTCACGGTTTCTCCTACCTCCTCTCCGGTGAGCTCCTCCTCCCTCCTCTCCTCCCCTCCCCTCATGGTTTCTCCTTCCTCCTCTCCAATGCCCCGGTGAACTCCTCTCCGGCGACCTCCTCCTCCTCTCCGGCGATGTAGGCGAGCGCCTCTCCAGTGACCTCCTCCTCGTCCTCTCCGGTGACCTCGGCCCTCCTCTCCGGCAAACTCCTCTCCGGCAAAAGAACACGGCAAAAGAACGTACAAGATCCAAAAACGAGAACAAAATTTGAAAAAATATCGTGCAAAAAAACGAGCAAAAAAAACAAGCAAAAAATGGGCAAAAAAATCGCGATCCAGATCCAAATTCAAAATTCAAAAATACTAATGGCGCACGGTGGGGGTTAGACGGTGCGCCACTACTATTTTCCCGCCTTCAAAATTCAAAAATACTAATGGCGCACCGTGGCCTATACTAATGGCGCACCAGTGGCCTATACTAATGGCGCACCGTGGCCTATACTAATGGCGCACCAGTGGTGCGCCATTAGTATACCAGATACTAATGGCGCATCAGTGGTGCGCCATTAGTAAAAAATACTAGTGGCATGGTACTAGTGGCGCACCAGTACTGCGCCATTAGTAGGCAAAATTGGTGCGCCACTAGTAGGCCTTTTCCTAGTAGTGTCTTGACCGCTGTCCAGTGATCCACTCCTGGATTACTTTGGTACCTCCCTGCTAAACTAATAGCAAGGCACACATCAGGTCTGGTACACAGCATTGCATACATGATACAGCCTATGGCTGAAGCATAGGGAACACTATTCATTTTCTCTCTATCTTCTGCAGTGGTCGGGCATTGAGTCTGACTCAACTTCACACCTTGTAACACATGCAAGAACCCTTTCTTTGCATGATCCATTTTGAACTTTTTCAAAACTTTGTCAAGGTATGTGCTTTGTGAAAGTCCAATTAAGCGTCTTGATCTATCTCTATAGATCTTGATGCCCAATATGTAAGTAGCTTCACCGAGGTCTTTCATTGAAGAACTCTTATTCAAGTATCCTTTTATGCTATCCAGAAATTCTATATCATTTCCAATCAAATATATGTCATCCACATATAATATTAGAAATGCTACAGAGCTCCCACTCACTTTCTTGTAAATGCAGGCTTCTCCAAAAGTCTGTATAAAACCATATGCTTTGATCACACTATCAAAACGTTTATTCCAACTCCGAGATGCTTGCACCAGTCCATAAATGGATTGCTGGAGCTTGCACACTTTGTTAGCATCCTTTGGATCGATAAAACCTTCAGGTTGCATCATATACAACTCTTCTTCCAGAAATCCATTCAGGAATGCGGTCTTGACATCCATTTGCCAAATTTCATAATCATAAAATGCAGCAATTGCTAACATAATTCGGACGGACTTAAGCATCGCTATGGGTGAGAAGGTCTCATCGTAGTCAACTCCTTGAACTTGTCGAAAACCTTTCGCAATAAGTCGAGCTTTGTGGACAGTAACATTACCGTCAGCGTCTGTCTTCTTCTTGAAGATCCATTTATTCTCAATGGCTTGCCAATCATCGGGCAAGTCAACCAAAGTACGCACTTTGTTCTCATACATGGATCACATCTCAGATTTCATGGCCTCAAGCCATTTTGCGGAATCTGGGCTCATCGTCGCTTCCTCATAGTTCGTAGGTTCGTCATGGTCAAGTAACATGACCTCCAGAACAGGATTACCATACCACTCTGGTGCGGATCTTACTCTGGTTGACCTATGAGGTTCGGTAGTGACTTGATCTGAAGTTACATGATCATCATCATTAGCTTCCTCACTAATTGGTGTAGGAGTCACAAGAACAGATTTCTGTGATGAACTACTTTCCAATAAGGGAGAAGGTACAGTTACCTCATCAAGTTCTACTTTCCTCCCACTCACTTCTTTCGAGAGAAACTCCTTCTCTAGAAAGGATCATTCTTAGCAACGAATGTCTTGCCTTCGGATCTGTGATAGAAGGTGTACCCAACAGTCTCCTTTGGGTATCCTATGAAGACACATTTCTCCGATCTGGGTTCGAGCTTATCAGGTTGAAGCTATTTCACATAAGCATCGCAGCACCAAACTTTAAGATACGACAACTTTGGTTTCTTGCCAAACCATAGTTCATAAGGTGTCGTCTCAACGGATTTAGATGGTGCCCTATTTAACGTGAATGCAGCTGTCTCTAAAGCATAACCGCAAAACGATAGCGGTAAATTAGTAAGAGACCTCATAGATCGCACCATATCTAGTAAAGCACGATTACGACGTTTAGACACACCGTTACGCTGTGGTGTTCCGGGTGGCATGAGTTGCGAAACTATTCCGCATTGTTTCAAATGAATACCAAACACGTAACCCAAATATTCTCCTCCACGATCAGATCGTAGAAACTTTATTTTCTTGTTACGATGATTTTCCACTTCACTCTGAAATTCTTTGAACTTTTCAAATGTTTCGGACCGATGCTTCATCACGTAGATATACCCATATCTGCTCAAATCATCTGTGAAGGTGAGAAAATAATGATACCCGCCGCGAGCCTCAACATTCATCGGACCACATACATCAGTATGTATGATTTCCAACAAATCTGTTGCTCGCTCCATTGTTCCGGAGAACGACGTTTTAGTCATCTTGCCCATGAGGCATGGTCCGCAAGTACCAAGTGATTCATAATCAAGTGATTTTAAAAGTCCATCAGAATGGAGTTTCTTCATGTGCTTTACACCAATATGGCCTAAACGGCAGTGCCACAAATAAGTTGTACTATCATTATCAACTCTGCATCGTTTGGCTTCAATATTATGAATATGTGTGTCACTACTATCGAGATTCAACATAAATAGACCACTCTTCAAGGGTGCATGACCATAAAAGATATTACTCATATAAATAGAACAACCATTATTCTCTGATTTAAATGAATAACCGTCTCGCATCAAATAAGATCCAGATATAATGTTCATGCTCAATGCTGGGACCAAATAACAATTATTCAGGTCTAAAACTAATCCTGAAGGTAGATGTAGAGGTAGCGTGCCGACCGCGATCACATCGACTTTGGAACCATTTCCCACGCGCATCGTCACCTCGTCCTTAGCCAATCTTCGCTTAAGCCGTAGTCCTTGTTTCAAGTTGCAAATATTAGTAACAGAACCAGTTTCAAATACCCAGGCACTACTGCGAGCATTAGTAAGGTACACATCAATAACATGTATATCACATATACCTTTGTTCACCTTGCCATCCTTCTTATCCGCCAAATACTTGGGGCAGTTCCGCTTCCAGTGACTAGTCCCTTTGCAGTAGAAGCACTCAGTCTTAGGCTTAGGTCTAGACTTGGGCTTCTTCACTTGAGCAGCAACTTGCTTGCCGTTCTTCTTGAAGTTCCCCTTCTTCTCTTTACCCTTTTTCTAGAAACTGGTGGTCTTGTTGACCATCAACACTTGATGCTCCTTCTTGATTTCTACCTCCGCAGCCTTTAGCATTGCGAAGAGCTCGGGAATTGTCTTATACATCCCTTGCATGTTATAGTTCAGCACGAAGCTCTTGTAGCTTGGTGGCAGTGATTGAAGAATTCTGTCAATGACACTATCATCAGGAAGATTAACTCCCAGTTGAATCAAGTGATTGTTATACCCAGACATTTTGAGTATATGCTCAATGACAGAACTATTCTCCTCCATTTTGCAGCTGTAGAACTTATTGGAGACTACATATCTCTCAATCCGGGCATTTGCTTGAAATACTAATTTCAACACCTAGAACATCTCATATGCTCCATGACGTTCAAAACGTTGTTGAAGTCCCAGTTCTAAGCCATAAAGCATGGCACACTGAAATATCGAGTAGTCATCAGCTTTGCTCCGCCAGACGTTCATAACATCTAGCGTTGCTCCTGCAGCAGGTTTGGCACCTAGCGGTGCTTCTAGGCCGTAATTCTTCCGTGCAGCAATGAGGATAATCCTCGAGTTACGGACCCAGTCTGTGTAGTTTCTACCATCATCTTTCAACTTAGCTTTCTCTAGGAACGCATTAAAATTCAATAGAACAACAGCACGGGCCATCTATCTACAACAACATAGACATGCAAAATACTATCAGGTACTAAGTTCATGATAATTTAAAGTTCAATTAATCAAATTACTTAAGAACTCCCACTTGGATAGACATCCCTCTAATCATCTAAGTGATCACGTGATCCAAGTCAACTAAATCATGTCCGATCATCACGTGAGATGGAGTAGTTTTCAATGGTGAACATCACTATGTTGATCATATCTACTATATGATTCACGCTCGACCTTTCGGTCTCAGTCTTCCGAGGCCATATCTGCATATGCTAGGCTCGTCAAGTTTAACCCGAGTATTCTGCGTGTGCAAAACTGGCTTGCACCCGTTGTATGTGAATGCAGAGCTTGTCACACCCGATCATCACATGGTGTCTCGGCACAACGAACTTTCACAACGGTGCATACTCAGGGAGAACACTTATACCTTGAAATTTAGTGAGAGATCATCTTATAATGCTACCGCCGAACTAAGCAAAATAAGATGCATAAAGGATAAACATCACATGCAATCAATATAAGTGATATGATATGGTCATCATCATATTGTGCCTTTGATCTCCATCTCCAAAGCACAGTCATGATCACCATCGTCACCGGCGCGACACCTTGATCTCCATCATAGCATCGTTGTCGTCTCGCCAACTATTGCTTCTACAACTATCACTACCGCTTAGTGATAAAGTAAAGCAATTACATGGCGATTGCATTTCATACAATAAAGTGACAACCATATGGCTCCTGCCAGTTGCCGATAACTCTGTTACAAAACATGATCATCTCATACAATAAAATTTAGCATCATGTCTTGACCATATCACATCACAACATGCCCTGTAAAAACAAGTTAGACATCCTCTACTTTGTTGTTGCAAGTTTTACGTGGCTGCTACGTGATACGTCTCCATCGTATCTACTTTTCCAAACACTTTTGCACTTGTTTTGGACTCTAACTTGCATGATTTGAATGGAACTAACCTGGACTGACGTTGTTTCCAACAGAATTACCATAGTGTTATTTTTGTGCAGAAATAAAAGTTCTCGGAATGACCTGAAACTTCACGGAGAATATTTTTGGAATATATTAAAAATACTGGCAAAAGAATCAAGACCAGGGGACCCACACCCTGTCCATGAGGGTGGGGGGCGCGCCCCCTGTCTTGTGGGCCCCCTGAGGCTCCACCGACGTCAACCCCAACTCTATATATTCACGTTCCCGGAGAAAAAAAATCAGAGAGAAGGATTCATCGCGTTTTACGATACGGAGCCTCCGCCAAGCCCTAAACTCTCTCGGGAGGGCTGATCTGGAGTCCGTTCGGGGCTCTGGAGAGGGGAATGCCGTCGTCATCATCAACCTTCCTCCATCACCAATTTCATGATGCTCACCGCCGTGCGTGAGTAATTCCATCGTAGGCTTGCTGGACGGTGATGGGTTGGATGAGATTTATCATGTAATTGAGTTAGTTTTGTTAGGGTTTGATCTCTAGTATCCATTATGTTCTGAGATTGATGTTGCTATGACTTTGCTATGCTTAATGCTTGTCACTAGGGCCCGAGTGCCATGAATTCAGATCTGAACCTATTATGTTTTCATGAATATATGTGAGTTCTTGATCCTATCTTGCAATTCATTAGTCACCTATTATGTGTTATGATCCGGTAACCCCGAAGTGAAAATAATCGGGACCACTCCCGGTGATGACCGTAGTTTGAGGGGTTCATGTATTCACTAAGTGTTAATGCTTTGGTCCGGTACTCTATTAAAAGGAGGCCTTAATAACCCTTAGTTTCCAATAGGACCCCGCTGCCATGGGAGGGTAGGACAAAAGATGTCATGCAAGTTCTTTTCCATAAGCACGCATGACTATATTCGGAATACATGCCTACATTACATTGATGAACTGGAGCTAGTTCTGTGTCACCCTATGTTATGACTGTTGCATGAGGAATCGCATCCGACATAATTATCCATCACTGATCCAATGCCTATGAGCTTTTCACATATTGATCCTTGCTTAGTTCCTTTTCCGTTGCCACTGTTACAATTACTACAAAACTGTTACTGTTACTTTTGCCACCGTTACCGTTACTTCCATACTACTTTGCTACTAAATACTTTGCTGCAGATATTAAGTCTTTCAGGTGTGCTTGAATTGATAACTCAGCTGCTAATACTTGAGAATATTCTTTGGCTCCCCTTGTGTCGAATCAATAAATTTGGGTTGAATACTCTACCCTCCAAAACTGTTGCGATCCCCTATACTTGTGGGTTATCAAGACTATTTTCTGGCGCCGTTGCCGGGGAGCATAGCTCTATTCTTTGAGTCACTTGGGATTTATATCTGCTGGTCACTATGGGGAACTTGAAAGACGAGAAAACCAAGATTTATCCCTCAACTACGAGGGGAGGTAAGGAACTGCCATCTAGCTCTGCACTTGATTCGCCTTCTATTTTGAGTAAACTTGAGACACCTAAACCTGCTTCTGCTATTAATTCTGATATGTCACATGTTATTGATGATGCCACTTCTGCTATGCATGATACTTATGATGAAACTACTTCTATGCTTGATAATATTGTGCTGTTAGGTGAATTTCTTGATGAACAACTTGCTAGGGCTAGAGAGAATGAAATTATTGAAACTAATAATATTGATGAAAGTGATGATGAAGATTCTCCCCCTAGATATGAATTGCCTGTTGTGCCTGAGGGTTATGTTATGGATGAAGAAACTGCTAGAGATTTTCTTGCTTGCAATGACAGATATGATCTTAAGAAATTATTAGCTAAGCTGAAAGAAAAGTCTTTGAATGCTAGAATGAAATATGACCCTGCTTTTGCTACTTCACCAATCTGCATTACTGATAAGGATTATGATTTCTCTGTCGATCCTGAGTTAATTACTTTGGTTGAATCTGATCCTTTTCATGGATATGAATCTGAAACTATTGTGGCACATCTCACTAAATTAAATGATATAGCCACCCCATTCACTCATGAGGAAAAAATTTGTTACTACTATATCCTGAAGTTATTTCCGTTCTCATTAAAGGGTGATGCTAAAATATGGTTTAATTCTCTTGATCCTGGTTGTGTGGTAGTCCCCAGGATATGATTTATTACATCTCTGCTAAATATTTCCCTGCTCATAAGAAACAAGCTGCTTTAAGGGAATATATAATTTTGTGCAAATTGAAGAAGAGAGTCTCCCATGAGCTTGGGGAGGCTTCTCCAATTACTTAATGCTTTGCCTGATCATCCTCTCAAGAAAAATGAAATACTTGATATCTTTTATAATGGACTAACCAATGTTTCCAGAGACCACCTGGATAATTGTGCTGGTTGTGTTTTCAGGGAAAGAACTGTTGATCAAGCTGAATTGCTATTGAATAATATGTTGACTAATGAAAATAATTGGACACTTCCTAAACCAACTCCTAAGCCAACTCCGAAGAAAAGGGGTATTCTATTTCTCAGTCCTGAAGATATGCAAGAGGCAAAGAAATCTATGAAAGAAAAGGGTATTAAAGCTAAAGATGTTAAGAATTTACCGCCTATTGAAGAAATACATGGTCTTGATAACCCGACACAGGTAGTAAAGGTAAATTCTCTCTATAGATTTGATGAAGGTGATATTCCTCGTTATAAGTCTGCTAGCCAATGCTTAGATGAGTTTGATAATTTTATTGTTAAACAAGAAAACTTCAATGCTTATGTTGGCAGACAATTGAAACACAATGCTTATGTGATTGAACACTTGAGTGATTATATGTCTAGAGTTAAAGGTGAACTTAAACTTATTAGTAAACATGCTTCTATGGTTACCACTCAAGTAGAACAAGTGCTTAAAGGTCAAAATGATTTGCTCAATGAATTAAATAATAAGAAAAATGATAATGCTGTTAAATTATGACTAGAGGGGGTAAAATGACTCAGGAACCTTTGTATCCTGAGGGCCACCCTAAGAGAATTGAGCAAGATTCTCAGAGAACTAATGTTGATGCACCTAGTCCTTCTAAGAAGAAGAAGAAGAAAGATGATAGGACTTTCCATGCTTCTAGTGAACCTGTTGTTGACACACCTGAGAATCCCAATGATATTTCTATTTCTGATGATGAAACACAATCTGGTAATGAACGTGAACCTAGTGATAATGTTAATGATGATGTTCATGTTGATGCTCAACCTAGCAATGACAATGATTTAGAAATTGAACCTGTTGTTGATCTGGATAACCCACAATCAAAGAATCAACGTTATGATAAGAGAGACTTCACTGCTAGGAAGCACAGTAAAGAAAGAGAACCATGGGTTCAGAAACCCATGCCTTTTCCTCCTAAACCATCCAAGAAAAAGGATGATGAGGATTTTGAGCGCTTTGCTGAAATGACTAGACCTATCTTCTTGCGTATGCGTTTGACTGATATGCTTAAAATGAATCCTTATGCTAAGTATATGAAAGATATTGTTACAAATAAAAGAAAGATACCGGAAGCTGAAATTTCCACCATGCTTGCTAATAATACTTTTAAAGGTGGAATACCTAAGAAACTAGGAGATCCAGGAGTACCAACTATACCATGCTCCATTAAAAGAAACTATGTTAAAACTGCTTTATGTGATCTTGGAGCCGGTGTTAGTGTTATGCCTCTCTCTTTATATCGTAGGCTTGATTTAAATAAGTTGACACCTACTGAAATATCTTTGCAAATGGACGATAAATCAACTGCTATACTTGTCGGTATTTGCGAGGATGTGCCTGTTGTGGTTGCAAACGTTACTATTCTAACGGACTTTGTTATTCTTGATATTCTTGGGGACAATAGTATGTCGATTATCCTTGGTAGACCCTTTTTGAATACTGCAGGGGCTGTTATTGATTGCAACAAAGGCAATGTCACTTCTCATGTTAATGGTAATGAGCATACGGTACACTTTCCGAGGAAACAACCTCAAGTCCACAGTATCAAATCTATTGGAAATATTTCAACAATTACTATTGGAGGTTTTGAATTCCCTCTTCCTGCCGTCAAGAAGAAATATGATATTCTTATTGTTGGGGATGTGCATATCCCCGTTGAGGTGACCTAGTGCTATTCAAAAATTCTCCGGTTACATGCGATTCGGAATGAGTTTGTTAACAAGACTTGATCAACCTTGTTAGTGGATTCCTTTTGATGAGCATGACATGGATGAAGTTAGAAAGCACAACTCTCTGTACCTTCCTTTTACTTTTTGTTATTTAGATTAAATAAAGCAAAAATAGTATTTTCTGTCTGTTTTCTGAATTATCCGTGCAATAAAAGATACCCCGAAAATAAAATTTCTCCAAATGCCCTGAAATTGAAATATGATTTTTTGTAGAATATTTAAGAATATTTGGCACTAAGAACACACCAGGGGGACCCACCATTTGGCCAAGAGGGTACAGGGCGCACCCACCCCCTGGGGCGCGCCCCCTGCCTCGTGGGCCCCACGTGGACCCCCTCCACTTATTCCTGCACCCACTCACTTTGTCTTCCTCCAGAAAAAATCCTCCCATAGCTCAAACCCGTGTTCTAGCTCATCTTGCTGCCATTTTCAATCTCCTTGCTCAAAGCTCCATTCACAAAACTGCTTTGGGGGATTGTTCTTCGGTATGTGACTCCTCCAATGGTCCAATTCGTTTTTGTTCTAGTGCTTTATTTATTACAAATTTTTGCTTCTTAGGTGACCCTATTCTTGAGCTTGCATGTCAAATTTATTGGGTCCCAAGTAGTTCTAATGCATGATATAGTCTCTAGGCACTTGTGGGAGTAGTTGCTATCAATTTTGTTGAGTTTGGTTCACCTTTATTTTGAGTCACTAAAAATTTCAGAAATTTTTCAGAGGACGAAATATGTTTAGGAAAATGTACCAAGGTGGTTCATCAAAAAGGACCCAGGCTCGCGATACGTGAGCCGGACTATGAACTACCAAGAGAAGCTCAAGTGCGGCCTTGTGAATGGTCGTCAGAATATTTTATGGTCCAAGCGGGAATTAAGGAGGAATTTGACGCGTATGTGCGTAATGCTGAACTTGAGGGCTTCATGTCAGATAAGTGCCTCCAATATTACTACCTAACTGATTCCTTTGTGAGAAGGTTTAAATTTACATCATCACGCAATTCTCACACTGTCCTATTTGATCTTTATGATAAATCTTATACCATGGACTTAGAAGATTTTAATACTGCTTGCAAACTCCCGCAGTGGGGTAATGCTAGTGAACCTCGCAAATCTGAATATAAAGACTTTCTTGCTAGTATAACTGTGGGGGAATCTAGAGAAATCACTAAAGCTACCATAGGGAGCATCCATTTTCCCGCCATACATTATTTTGCTCTCTTTATAGGTAGATGTATTAACGGTAAAGATGAAGCCTGTCACATGTGCGTTCCAAATCTTAGTGTCCTCAAGAGTGCAGTATTAGGAGATAAACAATATAACTTGGGGGCTATCGTTGCACGAAGGTTGCATCATAGCAGTATAAGTGGAGATTGATTTGGTGGCATTTATGCAACTCGTTTAGCTAATTATCTTGAGGTACCCATTCATGAAAATGATATGGAGTTGCCTCCAGCTTATTTAGATTATAATGCTATGATTCGCCATCGGTTTATTGAGAGGAACGAACAGTTCCTCAAGTACTGACTAATCTTTGACAGGAGGCACGCTGTTCACGTTGCCCTCCCAGATTTTATTTTCTTTAACTTTCAGGCAAAAGGGAGATATGGCATAACCAGGGAGGAGGCGAACGTGTATGCGAGGAGGACGGAAGCAGCTCGCCTCCAAGCTGCAGCTCTTGAGGCAGTAGCTACTGCATCTCTATACGACCATAGTTACAACTTCGGATATCCGCTAGGCCATCCGTGGGCATATACCAACTTAGGCCAAAAGCCAAAGCTTGGGGGAGTACGTATTTCTTACCGACATTACGTTCATGTTCACACACTCATGCCAGTTGTCGGTGCTCATACTTTTTCATTGTACTATCCATGCTAGTTTGTTTTCTTTTCTAAGCCTTCTTCTTGTGTGTTTGAAAAACCTTAAGAAAAAACAAAAAGAAAATTAGTTGTAGTTTTTAGCTAGTTTACTTTTCATGCCTGTAGTAGTAGTAATTAAAAGAAAACCCAAAAAGATTTCTCGTTCTTCTTTTACTTGTTGGGAGCTTTCCCGTGTAAATAGTTTTATTTCTTTTCTTTGGGGGTCGAGAGGAGAAGACCATGATGAAAATGTTGAAGTGGCTCTCAAATGCATTATTGTTGATTTAACTAAGAGCCCATATTACCTTGTCTTCTCATTTGTATTAAATGCTTGCAGATTTCAGCTTAGTCCAATGCACATGCACTATTATCATTATCCACACCGTTCGGTCATGCAAGTGAAAGGCAATAATGACGATATATGATGGACTGATTGAGATGAGAGAAGCTGGTATGAACTCGACCTCTCTTGTTTTTGTAAATATGATTAGTTCATCGTTCCTGATTCAGCCTATATGAATGAAACATGTTTGCAATGACAATCAGAGATTATAGTTGCTTATGCCATGCTTAATTAGCTAGGAGTTTATAATGGTTTACCTTGCGTGCCAACATGCTATTAAAATGGTTGTGATGTGGTATGATAGGGTGGTATCCTCCTTTGAACGATTCACGCATGTAGTTGAAATAAAATCAACATAGCCTCCATGATATTTATGTTCATGGTGAATTATATCCTACTCATGCTTGCACTTAGTGTTGGTTAATTTTAATGTATGTTGATGACTGTTGTCGCTCTCTAGTTGGTCGCTTCCCAGTCTCTTTCTAGCCTTCACTTGTACTAAGCGGGAATACTGCTTGTGCATCCACTTCCATAAACCCCAAAGTTATTCCATATGAGTCCACCATACCTTCCTATATGCGGTATCTACCTGCCGTTCCAAGTAAATTTGTAAGTGCCAAACTCTAAACCTTCAAATGAAATTCTGTTTTGTATGCTTGAATAGCTCAGGTATCAACTAGGGTTGTCTGTATCTTCCATGCTAGGCAAGTTATTCTCAAGAGGAGTGGACTCTGCTCCTCACTCACGAGAAAATGGCTGGTCACCGGGATGCCCAGTCCCATGCTCAAACCAAATCAAAATAATTGCAAACAAAACTCCCCCAGGATTGTTGTTAGTTGGAGGCACCCGTTGTTTCGGGCAAGCCATGGATTGATGCTTGTTGGTGGTGGGGGAGTATAAACTTTACCATTCTGTTTGGGAACCGCCTATAGTGTGTGTAGCATGGAAGATATCGAGATCTCTTGGTTGTTATGTTGACAATGAAAGTATGCCACTCAAAATATTATTTATCTCTATTTCAAAATCGAGCTCTGACACCTCTACAAATCCCTCCTTCCCTCTATGAAGGGCCTATCTATTTGCTTTTATGTTGAGTCATCATCCTCTTATTAAAAAGAACCAGTTGGAGAGCACCGATGTCATTTGCATCCATTACTATTAATTTACATTGAGTATGACTGGATCTCTTTTACCATGAATTACAATGTTTAGTCAGTCCTTGATCTTCAGAGGTGCTCTGCATTTATGTTTTGCGGTCTCAGAAAGGGCTAGCGAGATACCATCTCGTTATATCATATTATGATTGTTTTGAGAAAGTGTTGTCATCCGAGATTTATTATTATTGCTCGCTAGTTGATTATGCCATTGATATGAGTAAACATGAGACCTAAATGTTATTGTGAATATGGTTAGTTCATAATCTTTGCTGAAAACTTGAATGCTGGCTTTACATATTTCCAACAACAAGACCAAACAGAGTTTGTAAAAGTTTTTCTTTATCACTTTCAGTATGTCAACTGAATTTCTTGAGGACAAGCAAAGGTTTAAGCTTGGGGGAGTTGATACGTCTCCATCGTATCTGAAAGATCGTGGATGTCGCCTAGAGGGGGGGTGAATAGGCGCTTTAAAATAATTACGGTTTAGGCTTGAACAAATGCGGAATAAACCTAGCGGTTAATTTGTCAAGCACAAAACCTACAACAACTAGGCTCACCTATGTGCACAAACAACTTATGCTAAGCAAGATAAACTACTAGGTGATAGCAAGATATATGACAAGAAGCAATATGGCTATCACAAAGTAAAGTGCATAAGTAAAGAGATCGGATAAGAGATAACCGAGGCACGCGGAGACGACGATGTATCCCGAAGTTCACACCCTTGCGGATGCTAATCTCCGTTTGGAGCGGTGTGGAGGCACAATGCTCCCCAAGAAGCCACTAGGGCCACCGTAATCTCCTCACGCCCTCGCACAATGCAAGATGCCGTGATTCCACTAAGGGACCCTTGAGGGCGGTCACCGAACCCGTACAAATGGCAACCCTTGGGGGCGGTCACCGAACCCGTACACTTTGGCAACCCTTGGGGGCGGTCACCGGTACCCGTCAAATTGCTCGGGGCGATCTCCACAACCTAATTGGAGACCCCGACGCTTGCCCGGAGCTTTACACCACAATGATTGAGCTCCGAACACCACCAACCGTCTAGGGCGCCCAAGCACCCAAGAGGAACAAGCTCAAGGGCACCAAGCACCCAAGAGTAATAAGCTTCTCAACTTGTAACTTCCACGTATCACCGTGGAGAACTCAAACCGATGCACCAAATGCAATGGCAAGGGCACACGGAGTGCCCAAGTCCTTCTGTCTCAAATCCCACCGAAACAACTAATGCTAGGGAGGAAAAAGAGAGGAAGAACAAGAAGGAGAACACCAAGAACTCCAAGATCTAGATCCAAGGGGTTCCCCTCGCATAGAGGAGAAAGTGATTGGTGGAAATGTGGATCTAGATCTCCTCTCTCTTTTCCCTCAAAAACTAGCAAGAATCCATGGAGGGATTGAGAGTTAGCAAGCTCGAAGAAGGTCAACAATGGGGGAAGAACACGAGCTCAAAGGATAAGATTCATTGGGGAAGAAGACCTCCTTATATAGTGGGGGGAACAATCCAACCGTTACCCCCACTTCAGCCCCGCAGAGAGCGGTAGTACCGCTTGGCCAGCGGTACTACCGCTTGCCCCTATAAGCGGTACTACCGCTCCCCCTCGCGGTACTGCCGCTGGGCCCAGAGCAGTACTACCGCAAACGAGTGGTACTACGGCCCCCACTGCCGCGGCTAGTACCGTAAAACCCGACATGAAAAAAGACCCCTCGAATCGAGGCGGTACTAGTACGAGACCGCAGCGGTACTACGGCTGGGGGCTACCAGCGGTACTACCGCTTGTAGCACCCAAGCGGTACTACCGCTCCGGCCCGCGGTACTACCACTGGGACCAAAACTGCCATAACTTCTGCATATGAGCACCGAATTGAGCAAACTCAAGCTTGTTGGATAGAGGAAGACGAGTAGCATCAAAACAGCGAGAAGAACCGGCATAACCTCCAACATCGAAAACATCATAGAAGATGCGAGTGAACTCCGTTTTCGATGAACTCGAGCTTGTCATCAAGATGACCATAAGCTCCAAAACTCACAAAGAGAAGAACCAAACAAGAACCAATAAAGATGATGCAAGGATGCAATGGTTTGAGCTCTCTATGAACGATATGATCAAGCTACTCATCGAGAGCCCCCCTTGATAGTACGGCAATCGATCCTATAACCCGGTCTCCCACCTACCATCATGAGACCGGTAAAATAGAAAACCTATCAAGAGCAAACCTTTGCCTTGCACATGGTCCACTTGAGCTAGATGATGACGATCTTGACTCCCTCAAGTTGGACCACCTTTCTTGGTTGCGCTGGCTCGATGAAGACTAGTTGATTGCTCCCCCATGCTCCACTATGGGTGAGCCACTCTTCCGCACATCTTCACAAGTCCATTGTCACCACAATGGACGGCAAGCTTCAAGCATTTGATCTCTTCATGATGCTTCACTTGAACTTGCACACCGCAACCTAACCCCACAAAGAACTCTCACGAAGATCATGGGTTAGTACACAAAGCATAATTGACAATGCTTACCACACCATGGGATCGCTTGATCCCTCTCGGTACATCTTCTACGCTATGTGAGTTGATAAAGTTGATTCACTCTTGACTTAGTCTTGATCAAACTTGAATCTTTTCAACTCTCTTCATTTGGATGATGTCTTGAAGATATACATGAATGATCACACAATCTTCTTCTCCAAGACATGCTTGCAATAAGCTCAACTCTCACATGACCAATCTTCATTTGGATAATTCCTTAATAACACCTTGGTCACCACATAAACTCCTTGAAACCAACACATGGACTTCAAGAAATGCCTATGGACAAATCCTTCAAATATAACTCAAGGCAACCATTAGTCCATAGAGATTGTCATCAATTACCAAAACCAAACATGGGGGCACCGCACAATCCTATAAATGTGTGTACATGAGTAATACCATCTAGTATTGATATTTCAAGATTATCTAGTTGCTATGTGGTATGTCTTCTCATGAGAAATTCAAATTCTAAATAGTCCATTAATTATCTCTTGTTGGATCCTTTTATTTGCCTCTTGTTTATCCTTAATTGGTATCACATTATGGGGGAGTAATATGCTACGTGTATATTACTAGCCTAGAAAATGTTTACTTTTGAGATATTGTCACCTAGAATTGATATTGTAAATTATCTTGTCCCTAGGTGGCATGTTAGCTCTACAAGTTGCAATTTGCTTGTGTTTGGTGTGAAGATGATGTCAGATATCCTCGCTATCTACCACCGGGAATTATTTCCAAATACTTCTTGTCTTTTGACAATTGGTACTCACTTATGTGTGGTAGAAATTATTGATCATCTTTACATTGGCCTTTGCTTTTATTTGCTTTTTTCTCGTGCCTAGGAATGTATCAATTCCCTTTGTCTTCCATACCACTTGTGGATCTTGTTAATTTCTTGATCTTGTCTAGTGTTTTCTAGATATAGTGAAAGTGGTGATCCCACCTTGTGCATTTTGTATTCAAATGCAAATTCTCTATAATGCACTAGTCTTGGGGGAGCTATCCTATTTTCTATAAAACACTCATCTTGCGATCCTTATCAAGTGTGTGTTGGTGGACGGCAAGCCGTTTCTTTTTGGTACTTGTGCCATCATGAAACTTTGTAGAGAGCTTTGTTTGTTTGGAACCATCCTCTCTTTTGGGAGTTTGATATAATTTTGTGGGTTCCAATGGATATCTCATTCCTTGATGTATCTTTTAATGATATCTTCCAAGTGATGATTTCTCCATTTGGTATTCTTTTCACTTGGTATTTCCTTGTATTTTGGTTTCGGTTCTTGAAAGTCTTGAGCATGCATATTAACTTCATGTAGTTTCCTTGGCATGCTTTCTCTCTTTGACCCAATATATAGGGAAAACTCCACCAAGTCTCAAATTGGATGAGATGTGCATGAATTTCATTTCCATTTGTATATGCACATAATTATGTGGAGTTTGTCCTGTGTATTGTTGGTGTTTCTAACTCTTTGGTCCCAATGAGTTTGGGTACCATTTTGTTTGTGTTGTTGTTCTAGGAACAATTGGAGATGCATTGGATGCTCGGCTCACTCACAAGGAAGGTGTTGTCACCATGTGCTTTTTGGAGTCAAGCTAGGATGATCAATGAACTACTTTATACCTTCAATTGGTATCTACTACATTCTTCAAATGTTAACTCGGTAACAAGTATCTTCATATACTTCATGCACACATTTCTTGAATCAACCTTGTGTAGGTTGTATCATGGCATGTTATTCATTCTCTCTTGTGATACTTGTTTCCTTTCTCAAAGCATCCCAACAATGATCTCTTGTTGCTAGTTGTGATGTCTTTGATGGTTGTGTGGTAGGAATTCATTTATGTACAATAAGACCATATCTAGCCATGTGCTATGCTTCCAAGCAAAATTCTTATTGGTATATCTATGACTTCCTTGTGGATATCTTGTTCCATCATGTTGTAACTATTTCGGGTGTACATCCTTCTTTGTAAACATATATCATCATGATTTCGTCTACATAGAACCTTATACACTTGAGAGAAATTACATCTCTAGATGATATCCTTCCTTTCACGTCCACCTTGTCTTTATTGTTATGTTTTTGGTGGCTCCGTGAAAGCTTTTGCCTTGAGTGCGTGTCTTTTCTCGTTGCATCTTGATGCACTCTTGTGTGGTGAAGATTATTTTTCCTCATGCTTATCTTTAGAAGGCGTTTGCCATCTTTATTGGTATCCCTCGTCTTGATGATGCTTTCATCCTCTATTTTCACCACGGGTTGTCACAAGCATAGGTTCTTTATATGCTTATTAGTAAGCTTGTGAACCCATTTGCTAGTTGTGTGTGGGAATGATAGGCCTTGCACCGTGTGCCTCATTCTTTCAAGACTTTATCGATGCTTAATGCTCAACCGTACATTAGTCTTCTCAAGTGCCTTGCCTTGACTCACACACATCATTTTGGTTGAGCCCATTCTTAAGTTGCCTCTTTTACTTGTTGCTCAACCATGTGTTTGTTGCTTGTGCTAGGCTTTGTTTCCTACATGCTCACTTGCACTTGTCGTGAGGTTCTATTGGTCTTGGGGGAGTGACGATCCTATTTTGTGCACTTTGTATTCAAATACAAAATTCTTGATGTGCACAAATCATGGGGAGTTTCTCTAGTTTCTTTAGAACACTCCTTTGCTCATATCATAATTTATATTTATTCTTGTGGCACGTAGGATCATTGGTCTAGTTGGTTCAATTTGTATCTTCTGATAGCTTGCTTCAATTGGTATCTTTTGATTGCTTGATTGCTTGTTTCTCTCTTTGTTATGTCTTTGTGGCATATCAATCTTGTGCAATCTTTGGGCCTCAATATAGTTGTCTTCCTCCAAGTATTTACCGTTGGACATGTGTATTGCATTCCACTCTCTTGTTGAGAAATACACAATTTATGGAGGAACACTTTTTATATTGGCCTTCTAAGATTTTCGCCCATTTTGGCAATGGATGCCAATGGGGGAGAAGTTTCAGAGAGTTTTGTGGAGAAGTCTTCAGAGTTTTCTCCTTGCTTTGGCTTTGTTCCTAAGCATTTGCATCTCATACGCATGCATTATTGGTTGTTGCATTACATGGTGATGCATAATTCCTTATATAAACTCTCTTGAAAGTGATTGTCATCAATTACCAAAACCAAACATGGGGGCACCGCATGTTCTTTCAGTATCTACTTTTCCAAACACTTTTGCCCTTGTTTTGGACTCTAACTTGCACGATTTGAATGGAACTAACCCGGACTGACGCTGTTTTCAGCATAATTGCCATGGTGTTATTTTTGTGCAGAAATAAAAGTTCTCGGCATGACCTGAAACTTCATGGAGAATATTTTTGGAATATATTAAAAATACTGGCAAAAGAATCAAGACCAGGGGGCCCACACCCTGTCCACGAGGATGGGGGCGCGCCCCCGATCTCGTGGGCCCCCTGAGGCTCCACCGACGTCAACCCCAACTCTATATATTCACGTTCGGGGAGAAAAAAATCAGAGAGAAGGATTCATCGCGTTTTACGATATGGAGCTACCGCCAAGCCCTAAACTCTCTCGGGAGGGCTGATCTGGAGTCCGTTCGGGGCTCCGGAGAGGGGAATCCGTCGTTGTCGTCATCATCATCAATCTTCCTCCATCACCAATTTCATGATGCTCACCGCCGTGCATGAGTAATTCCATCGTAGGCTTGCTGGACGGTGATGGGTTGGATGAGATTTATCATGTAATCGAGTTAGTTTTGTTAGCGTTTGATCCCTAGTATCCATTATGTTCTGAGATTGATGTTGCTATGACTTTGTTATGCTTAATGCTTGTCACTAGGGCCCGAGTGCCATGAATTCATATTTGAACCTATTATGTTTTCATGAATATATGTGAGTTCTTGATCCTATCTTGCAAGTCATTAGTCACCTATTATGTGTTATGATCCGGTAACCCCAAAGTGACAATAATCGGGACCACTCCCGGTGATGACTGTAGTTTGAGGCATTCATGTATTCACTAAGTGTTAATGCTTTGGTCCGGTACTCTATTAAAAGGAGGCCTTAATATCCCTTAGTTTCTAATAGGACCCCGCTGCCACGGGAGGGTACGACAAAAGATGTCATGCAAGTTCTTTTCCATAAGCACGTATGACTACATTCTGAATACATGCCTACATTACATTGATGAACTGGAGCTAGTTCTGTGTCACCCTATGTTATGACTGTTGCATGAGGAATCGCATCCGACATAATTATCCATCACTGATCCAATGCCTATGAGCTTTTCACATATTGATCCTTGCTTAGTTCCTTTTCCGTTGCCACTGTTACAATTACTACAAAACTGCTACTGTTACTTTTTCCACTGTTACCGTTACTTCCATACTAGTTTGCTACTAAATACTTTGCTGCAGATATTAAGTCTTTCAGGTGTGGTTGAATTGAAAACTCAGCTGCTAATACTTGAGAATATTCTTTGGCTCCACTTGTGTCGAATCAATAAATTTGGGTTGAATACTCTACCCTCAAAAACTGTTGCGATCCCCTATACTTGTGGGTTATCACTACAGGTTGAGCAAGAACCGTTCTTACCTACGCATCAAACCACAATGATTTTTTGTCAAGTATGTGTTGTTTTAACCTTCAACAAGGACCGGGCGTAGCCACTCTCGATTCAACTAAAGTTGGAGAAACTGACACCTGCCAGCCACCTGTGTGCGAAGCGCGTCGGTATAACCAGTCTCGCATAAGCGTACGCGTAATGTCGGTCCGGGACGCTTCATCCAACAATACCGCCGAATCAAAGTATGACATGCTGGTAAGCAATATGACTATTATCGCCCACAACTCACTTGTGTTCTACTCGTGCATATAACATCTACGCATAAACCTGGCTCGGATGCCACTGTTGGGGAACGTAGTAATTTCAAAATTTTCCTACACACACGCAAGATCATGGTGATGCATATCAACGAGAGGGGAGAGTATTGTCCACGTACCCTCGTAGACCGTAAGCGGAAGCGTTATGACAACGCGGTTGATGTAGTCGTACGTCTTCACGATCGACCGATCCTAGTAACGAAAGTACGGCACCTCCGCGATCTGCACACATTCAGCTCGGTGACGTCCCACAAACTCACGATCCAGCAGAGTGTCAAGGGAGAGCTTCGTCAGCACGATGGCATGATGACGGTGATGATGAAGTTACCGGCGCAGGGCTTCGCCTAAGCACTACGACGATATGACCGAGGTGGATTATGGTGGAGGGGGGCACCGCACACGGCTGGAAACAATCAACTTGTGTGTTCTAGGGTGACCCCCGCCCCCGTATATAAAGGAGTAAGGGGGAGGCCAGCCAGCCCTTGGGGCGCGCCAGGAGAGGAGGAGTCCTCCTCCTAGTAGGAGTAGGACTCCCCTTTCCTACTCCTACTAGGAGGCGGAAAGGAAGGAGGAGACGGAGAAGGAAAGGGGGGCGCCGCCCCCCTTCCCTAGTACAATTCGGACCAGAGGGGGAGGGGGGCGCGGCCTGCCCTGGCCGGCCCTCTCTCTCTCTCCACTAAGGCCCATGTGGCCCATTAGTTGTCCCGAGGGGGTTCCGGTAACCCTCCAGCACTCCGGTTTTCTCCGAAATCACCGGGAACACTTCCGGTGTCCGAATATAGCAGTCCAATATATCAATCTTTATGTCTCGACCATTTCGAGACTCCTCATCATGTCCGTGATCACATCCGGGACTCTGAACTATCTTCGGTACATCAAAACACATAAACTCATAATACCGATCGTCACCGAACGTTAAGCGTGCGGACCCTACAGGTTCGAGAACTATGTAGACATGACCGAGACATGTCTCCGGTCAATAACCAACAGCGGAACTTGGATGCTCATATTGGTTCCTACATATTCTACGAAGATCTTTATCGGTCAAACCGCATAACAACATACGTTGTTCCTTTTGTCATCGGTATGTTACTTGCCCGAGATTCAATCTTCCGTATCTCAATACCTAGTTCAATCTTGTTACCGGCAAGTCTCTTTACTCGTTCCGTAATGCATCATCCCGCAACTAACTCATTACTCACATTGCTTGCAAGGCTTATAGTGATGTGCATTACCGAGAGGGCCCAGAGATACCTCTCAGACAATCGGAGTGACAAATCCTAATTGTGACGCCCGTATACTTAAGCTACAGTGAACCTCTGCTAATTATGCCATGTCACCTCGATTACTATTGCTAATCTCGCGTTAGTCCGAAACCGATTTGAATTCAAATTAAAAATCAGGCAAACAACAAGACTTTTCAAATAATGAAACTAAAATGTTCGGGTCATGCCGGATAACGCATAGGTAATATTGGTTGATAAACCACACTTTTATAAAGTAACTAAATGCTCCAAACTAAATAAACAGTAACTAAAACAATTATGTAGATGCCCCTTGATAATTAAAATTTCTGTAAACTATTTAGTTAACTACCAAAATTTATTGTGGCAGTGGAATGTTTGGTGTTACTAGTTTAGGTGTAGTTCTTGTAATTTATAGAAATAAAAGTAAAATAAAAATAAAATGAAAAAGAAACTATAAAAGGACAAAACAAAAGGACCCCCCTCGCTGGGCCTCGGCCCAGCTGGCCATCCAAGCAGGCCGGCCCACCCAGCAAACCCCACTAGCCTATATGGCCTGCCTCGTCCAAACCCTAACCGCTGACCCGCACCTACTCCCCCCCACTCCCTCGTCTCTCCCTCTCCCCCCTGATCCAGATTAGATCGGGGCTGAACCCGTGGCCGTCGCCCGGAGCCGCCTCGCCGGCCCCTGCCCTCTGCCTCGCGCCCCCGTCCCCTCTCCCTTGACGACGCCCCTCGCCGTGCCGACCACGACTGCGCCTCGGCGCTCGCCACCGACGTCGCCCGGATCGCTACCTCGCCGGAGGCCGCCATCGCCGGTCTTCCTCCCCGTCTACGTCGACGCCGTCGTCCCCGTCCCCCACCACGAGCACCATTGCCCCGATCCCTGCACCCCGCCATGAGCCCCCTCTTCCCCTCTCTGCCCTGCGCCGTCGCCCCGCATCGCATCTGCGGCCGCACTACCCAGCCGTGGCCTCGCCACCGCCTCGCGTCGTTGCCGCTCGTCGCGTGCTACGACGCCGCTCCCGCGCCCTGCCTCGCTCTGGGGCCGCGCTCGCCGTCCCCGCGACACCCGCTGCGGTGCCCTGCGTTCGCCCCGCTTCCGCCCCGCGGTGGCCCTGCCATTGTGCCATGCCCTCGCGCAGTCTCGTCGCCCGGCGCCTGCCACCACAGCTGTGCCCTCCTGGGCGGCCTCCCCCGTCACCGGCAACCTCGCCCCGCACTGGGCGGGTTGCGCCCCTGCGCCCATCCTGGTCGGCGCCGTGCCCCGCCGTGGCCGCCAGCGCCCACGCCCGCGTGCCCCTGGGCGTGCGCCCGAACGGGGCGCGCCCGTAACCCGTCACCCGCGCCCTATATGGCCTCTGGGCCAATGAAAAACGGGGCCCACGCCCCTGAGAACGAAAATGAAAAAAAGGTTTAAAAAATGATAATAATAAATAAAAATATTAAATAGTTAATTAATTAATTAACTTAATTAATCTAGTTTAATTAAACATATCCAATCCTGCTTAATTAAACCCTAATTAACCTATTTAGTCTACGACAGGTGGGTCCCATTGGACCCACACGTCAGTTTGACCCAGTCAACGTCCTGTTGACTACTGACGTCATGATGACGTCAGCATGCATGGTTCAGGATAATGTTTAATTTAATAAATTAAATCAATTCTAAAAATGATTTAGAACTTTAGAAAATCATATAAAATTAACTGTAGCTCAGATGAAAATACTTTGTACATGAAAGTTGCTCAGAACGACGGGACGAATCCGGATACGCAGCCCGTTCATCCGCCACACATCCCTAGCATAGCGAACACGCAACTTTCCCCTCCGGTTCATCTGTCCGTAAACGCGAAACACCGGGGATACTTTTCCGGATGTTTCCCCTCTTCGTCGGTATCACCTATTACCGCGTTAGGGCACACCTAGCACCGCTCATTGTCATGTCATGCATCGTCATGCTAATGTTTGCATTATATTTATTGTTTCTTCCCCCTCTTCTCTCGTTAGACACCGAGACTGATGCCGCTGCTACCCAGTACGACTACGGTGTCGATGACCTCTCCTTCTTGCCAGAGCAACCAGGCAAGCCCCCCCCCCCTTGTTCACCAGATATCGCCTATTCCTTCTCTATACTGCTTGCATTAGAGTAGTGTAGCATGTTACTGCTTTCGGTTAATCCTATACTGATGCATAGCCTATCATTGTTGCTACAGTTGTTACCCTTACCTGCTATCCTACTGTTTAGTATAGGATGCTAGTGTTCCATCAGTGGCCCTACACTCTTGTCCGTCTGCCATGCTATACTACTGGGTCGTGATCACTTAGGGAGGTGATCACGGGTATATACTATATACTTTATATACATGACACATGTGGTGACTAAAGTCGGGTCAGCTCGTTGAGTACCCGCAAGTGATTCTGATGAGGGGGCTGAAAGGACAGGTGGCTCCATCCCGGTAGAGGTGGGCCTGGGTTCCTGACGGCCCCCGACTGTTACTTTGTGGTGGAGCGACAGGGCAGGTTGAGACCACCTAGGAGAGAGGTGGGCCTGGCCCTGGTCGGCGTTCGCGGATACTTAACACGCTTAACGAGTTCTTGGTATTTGATCTGAGTCTGGCCATTTGGCCTATACGCACTAACCAACTATGCGGGAACAGTTATGGGCACTCGACGTCGTGGTATCAACCGAAGCCTTCGTGACATCAGCGACTGAGTGACGCGCGCCGGATTGGACTGGAACGCCTGCTAGGCTAGGTCTGCTTCCGGCCGCATTCGCAACGTGCAGGTGTGCAATGGGCGATGGGCCCAGACCCCCGCGCCATAGGATTTAGACCGGCATGCTGACCTCTCTGTTGTGCCTAGGTGGGGCTGCGACGTGTTGATCTTCCGAGGCCGGGCATGACCCAGAAAAGTGTGTCCGGCCAAATGGGATTATGCTATGCGATGCTACTTGGTGAACTTACCATCTACTCTCTTCTACATGCTGCAAGATGGAGGTGGCCAGAAGCGTAGTCTTCGATAGGATTAGTTATCCCCCCTTATCCTGGCATTCTGCAGTTCAGTCCACCGATATGGCCCTTTACACATATACCCATGCATATGTAGTGTAGCTCATTGCTTGCGAGTACTTTGGATGAGTACTCACGGTTGTTTTTCTCCCTCTTTTCCCCTTTCTATACCTGGTTGTCGCAACCAGATGCTGGAGTCCAGGAGCTAGAGATCCCGAGGATGATTCTACGTGGAGTTCGGCTTCGAGGAGTAGTTAGGAGGTCCCAAGCAGGAGGCCTTGCCTTTTCGATCATTGCTACTTTTGTGCTACCCTTCTTAAGGCAATCTTGTTTAACTTATGTCTGTACTCAGATATTATTGCTTCCGCTGACTCTTGTGTTTTCGAGCTTATGTATTCGAGCCTTTGAGGCCCCTAGCTTGTAATTATAAAGCTTGTTTTATTTTAATTTGTGTCTAGAGTTGTGTTGTGATATCTTCCCGTGAGTCCTCGATCTTGATCGTACACATTTGCGTGTATGATTAGTGTACGATTAAACCGAGGGCGTCACAAGTTGGTATCAGAGCCGACTGCCTGTAGGTAGCCCCCCTTTTGAACTCCTTGGCCGAAGTTGAGTCTAGTCGATGAAAATTGTTTTACTAACATGGTTGTGCAGCCCATGGGCCCACGTCGCCATTGGGTGGTAGTAGGATCTTTTATTCCCCGACCTTTACTCTGGGACTCTGAACTCTCTTCTATTCGGGTTAAATGATTTTGCTAAAATCTAACTTTAGGTTCTCGAAAATACTTCCTCCCGGAGAGCCCCTTCAGGCCAGATGATCGCCTGCTGCACTAGAAGATTCTGAAGACACTCTCTGATGCTTTCCCGAGACCCTTGTGCCCTTCGCCGTTGCGATCCCTACCACCGATAAATCTTTATGTATAACTACATACTTTTGTTGTTCATACCTTCATCCCCAGTTGCCCTTGTTATTACAAGGTGCCCTCAAATACTCTCCGATGTTCCAGGCATCCTTTATGCTTACTACCCCGCAGTTCCTTGCCGCATGAATACCCCTATGAATAATTCTTCACCCTTATCGAGGAACTGTTCATTACTAGTTGATCATATGATCCACAAGGTACATTGATATACTATCCGGTCTTCCGGTAATTCGCTGCCAGCTGTTGCTGTGCAAATACTTCTCTGCTTGCATTATGGTTGCGTTCCATATGTCTAGCAATATTCATTAGTATCCCTTGTCATCGTCATTTTCAGCCTTTGATTTGATATGTGGTGAATGCTCGCAATCCTCAGCCGAAATCCTAGAATTCATCCTTCCGGATCAGACGTCATTTTAAACATGAACTGGTTCTCGACCAACCGAATTGCCGTCGGTTGTACCCCTAAGTCTACTCAACTTATCCATCCTTAATTAGAGCGTTTGCTTCTGATCCCTTGATTTGGAAATCGCAATTCCTTTGCATTTGAGATTTGAATTAGTTAGTTATTCCCATAATCTGATGCCTTTGCATTCTCCTTTATCAAAACGAGAAGTGAATGGAAGGTTATGCATTGAAGAAGTGGGAGTCGACCTTGAACCTTTGTGCTCATGCCCATGGACACGATGTAGATCCTATCATGGAAGCTTCTTGTAATAATAACTATTTCCTTGATATAATATCATTTGGTATCTGTGAATCGATCCTTTGCAAACGTGGTTTCGACCATATTTTCTCCTTGATTCCATTTCTTGGACAAGTTAAATCACTTGTCTTCTGCAGGTCAATACGCCTGCCCAACCTCTATTATGATCTACCTTTGAGTATTACCCCTGGTATCTCGAGGATATCTTGCCATTGCACTACATCTTATAAAATTTGATGAAGTACTACCTTACCTTGTCTTTGCCACTTGATGGGTTTTGGGTTGTTTGTCGACCAAGAACACCGATAAGTGAATCGATTCCGCACTCCGATTCAATAACTCTTAAGCAATTTTTGTTGCTTACGAGTTTATTAATCCTTCAAGTCATTCCTAGCCTGATCGGCTATATCATTATCGTGCCAAATTTTAACTGTGCTACCTGGTCCTTCTTCCCGGAGCACAATTTTCGACGATGAGCTAAGCTTACGTCGATCTTCCTCGTCATATCATTTCGCCTTGAACAACAAGCTTGATTTCAAGTTTGTGTCCTACCCATGGTTCCAATAACCTTCCGCTTCATCATTCCTTTGACTTGATGTCGTTGTTGATCGATTACATCTTCAAGAAACCTCTCGACAAGTGTGTCGTGATCATCGTCAACATTTTAACTTCTTCCGAGATATCAATTGAATTCATGATGAAAAATTCCATGCTTGCCCTCGATGATTTGTGTTGTCACCGACCACTTTATTGCCTTCCTTCCAACACAAACTTGTTCGTGTTCTGGGTTATACCTTGAGTTCCTTGCTATCCAACATTTGTTCTTCTTTAGCTTGGAGTATTACCATCTTTTATGACAAGCATGATGTGAGGATTACTCCACCCCTTAAGAATTCTTGGTATAGTGATACTTCTCACCATCATCATTCTTTCTTGGTCCTCGTGTTGGTTCTAACTGGAAAACTGACAATTGAACTATGATGTGCGAATTCAAAACTTCTAGCAACCCTATTGCTTTGAAGTTAATGGTCGACATTTCATTCTTAGACCATTGATTTTGGAATCACCATTCTAACATTGATCATACTACCTAAGCCCATATTTCGGGCGCACCTTTCAACCAATGTTTAATGGTGTATGTTTTCCTCGAGCATACATCATTATACCATTTGATCTGACAAATGTTATATCCTTGTTCACATAATTGTGGAAATCCATCTTGTTGGAAATCTCGATGAATTGTCCCTGAGTCCATCAGCCACCTCCTCGTCCTCTCCTTGATTTAATGAAGAACTCTTGTTTCGGAACTCGCTTCCATAGTTCAATTCCCAAGAATCTTACAATGTCATCTCGACAATTTGTGTTGCACCTTTCTTCTCACGCATCTTGAGTCTACGTTATCCTGACACCAATCAGATCTGAATCTCGGTCAGATATGATGGTTGGAACATATTTCCAAGAGTTATAACATTGGTCGTTATATGACCCGGTAAGGTGGTGTCATGCCTAGTACACCTGGCCGGAGGACCTATTGTTATAGTTTCCTTGTTAGCAAGGCTATTCATTCTTCCATGAGGAAATTGTCAGACTTATTCTACAAGTTATTACTGATGGATCCTTTGTCTTTCCAAAGTCTGTTCTTCACCTGCTGACCATGTCAATGCTATCTCGAAGCATGTCTATGGTACTCCGATTTTCAACAAGAACATTTGAAGCCCAATGCTAAATGTTTCCTCCTCAATTATCCAAACACCGCTGTATGGGTAATGTCATGAAAATTCTCTCCCCTACCTAAAGAGTTTTCTACATTATATCATGTCATGTATATCATGCTCCGCTTGTCCTTGGGAAGGATATACCCTTGAAATATGTGTTTAAACACATTTTTCTTTCCATTGTTCTGTTTGATCTGATGATCACATTTTCCTTTCCATTGATTTGTTTAAACCTTTCTTGTGATCCATATGATCTAAACAGTAATATTCTTCTGCTTATGTAAACACCTTGGTGTACAACTGTGTCAGTAAGACCCTGTTGCATTTGTCGATAGCATCCCGGTAACCACCGATGGATGAGAACTTTGCCTATTGGTCCGCCTCGTTTAACGAGCAAGAAGATGGTTCTCCTCATCCCTCGCCCTTGGTACCAACGTTGTTGTCGACATAACTGACAGGTTATTCTCTAACGTACCTTGCTATCATAACCATGCAAGATATCACCGCCCTTCCTACTTTTAACCCACATGGTGGGCCCATAACCCACAGTTCCACAGGATCGAAACCTGACTCTCCTGTACACCCTCTATTCCCAAAGTTATTCCTCCCGCGTGGCCTCATATGTAATTCCCGAGTCACCTTCCGATGAGATCATCAATTCTGGTATTAGACACAATACTTATTCCCGTTGCTAGGAACCCCTTTCACGCCCTGTTTCAGGCATCGAACGATTGTCTGCCCTCTTGAGACTTACCATGATACCTCCTTACTTTTCTCTCAATATTTTCTTAAGTTTTAATTCGAGAGTTACTCTCTGCCACCTTCCTCGATGTTATCTACCAAATAGTCTACCTTGCAGAGGTCCATTCTTTCGGTATACCCCCTTATTCTTTCGTAAGTACGATGAAGATCCCGAAGAAAGGATGCCTACTTCATCATGATGACCTGAAGTAGAGAAATGAAGACATCAACGTAATGGATCGACCTCTTCGAGAAGAGCAACCAAGACCGGGAAGAATCGTTAGAATTTCGTAACCAGAACCTCCCCACCTTACGCCTCTTAAATCTCGGGACGAGATTTCTTCTAGTGGAGGAGAATTGTCACGCCCGTATACTTAAGCTACAGTGAACCTCTGTTAATGATGCCATGTCACCTCGATTACTATTGCTAATCTCGCGTTAGTCCAAAACCGATTTGAATTCAAATTAAAAATCAGGCAAACAACAAGAGTTTTCAAATGATGAAACTAAAATGTTCGGGTCATGCCGGATAACGCATAGGTAATATTGGTTGATAAACCACACTTTTATAAAGTAACTAAATGCTCCAAACTAAATAAACAGTAACTAAAACAATTATGTAGATGCCCCTTGATAATTAAAATTTCTGTAAACTATTTAGTTGACTACCAAAATTTATTGTGGTAGTGGAATGTTTGGTGTTACTAGATTAGGTGTAGTTCTTGTAATTTATAGAAATAAAATAAAAATAAAAATAAAATGAAAAAGAAACTATAAAAGGACAAAACAAAAGGACCCCCCCAACCGCTGGGCCTCGGCCCAGCTGGCCATCCAAGCAGGCCGGCCCACCCAGCAAACCCAACTAGCTTATATGGCCTGCCTCGTCCAAACCCTAACCGCTGACCCGCACCCACTCCCCCCCCCACTCCCTCGTCTCTCCCTCTCCCCCCCCCCCCCCCCCGATCCAGATCGGATAGGGGCTGACCCCGTGGCCGTCGCCCGGAGCCGCCTCGCCGGCCCCTGCCCTCTGCCTCGCGCCCCCGTCCCCTCTCCCTTGACGACGCCCCTCGCCGTACCGACCACGACTGCGCCTTGGCGCTCGCCACCGACGCCGCCCGGATCGCTACCTCGTCGGAGGCCGCCATCGCCGGTCTTCCTCCCCGTCTACGTCGACGCCGTCGTCCCCGTCCCCCACCACGAGCATCATTGCCCCGATCCCTGCACCCCGCCGTGAGCCCCCTCTTCCCCTCTCTGCCCTGCACCGTCGCCCCACATCGCATCTGCGGCCGCGCTACCCAGCCGTGGCCTCGTCGCCGCCTCGCGCCGTTTTCGCTCATCGCGTGCTACGACGCCGCTCCCGCGCCCTGCCTCGCTCCGGGGCCGCGCTCGCCGTGCCCGCGACCCCCGCTGCAGTGCCCTACATTCGCCCCGCTTCCGCCCCGCGGTGGCCCTGCCGCTGTGCCATGCCCCCGCGCAATCTCGGCTGCTACCACAGCTGCGCCCTCCTGGGCGGCCTCCCCCGTCACCGGCAACCTCGCCCCGCACTGGGCGGGTTGCGCCCCTGCGCCCATCCCTGGCCGGCGCCGTGGCCGCCCGCGCCCACGCCCGCGTGCCCCTGGGCGTGCGCCCGTAACCCGTCGCCCGCGCCCTGTATGGCTTCTGGGCCAATGACAAACGGGGCCCACGCCCCTGAGAACGAAAATGAAAAAAAGGTTTAAAAAATGATAATAATAAATAAAAATATTAAATAGTTAATTAATTAACTTAATTAATCTAGTTTAATTAAACATATCCAATCCTGCTTAATTAAACCCTAATTAACATGTTTAGTCTATCACAGGTGGGTCCCATTGGACCCACACGTCAGTTTGACCCAGTCAACATCCTGTTGACTACTGACGTCATGATGACGTCAGCATGCACGGTTCTGGATAATGTTGAATTTAATAAATTAAATCAATTCTAAAAATGATTTAGAACTTTAGAAAATCATATAAAATAAACCGTAGCTCAGATGAAAATACTTTGTACATGAAAGTTGCTCAGAACGACGAGATGAATCCGGATACGTAGCCCGTTCGTCCGCCACACATCCCTAGCATACCGAACACGCAACTTTCCCCCTCCGGTTCATTTGTCCGAAAACGCGAAACACCGGGGATACTTTTCCGGATGTTTCCCCTCTTCGTCGGTATCACCTATTACCGCGTTAGGGCACACCTAGCACCGCTCATTGTCATGCATCGTCATGCTTATGTTTGCATTATATTTATTGTTTCCTCCCCCCTCTTCTCTCTTTAGACACCGAGACCAACGCCGCTGCTACCCGGTACGACTACGGTGTCGACGACCTCTCCTTCTTGCCAGAGCAACCAGGCAAGCCCCCCCTTGATCACCAGATATCGCCTATTCCTTCTCTATACTGCTTGCATTAGAGTAGTGTAGCATGTTACTGCTTTCGGTTAATCCTATACTGATGCATAGCCTGTCATTGTTGCTACAGTTGTTACCCTTACCTGCTATCCTACTGCTTAGTATAGGATCCTAGTGTTCCATCAGTGGCCCTACACTCTTGTTCGTCTGCCATGCTATACTACTAGGCCGTGATCACTTCGGGAGGTGATCACGGGTATATACTATATACTTTATATACATGACACATGTGGTGACTAAAGTCGGGTCAGCTCGTTGAGTACCCGCAAGTGATTCTGATGAGGGGGCTGAAAGGACAGGTGGCTCCATCCCGGTAGAGGTGGGCCTGGGTTCCTGACAGCCCCCGACTGTTACTTTGTGGCGGAGCGACAGGGCAGGTTGAGACCACCTAGGAGAGAGGTGGGCCTGGCCCTGGTCGGCGTTCGCGGATACTTAGCACGCTTAACAAGTTCTTGGTATTTGATCTGAGTCTGGCCATTTGGCCTATACGCACTAACCAACTACGCGGGAACAGTTATGGGCACTCGACGTCGTGGTATCAGCCGAAGCCTTCGTGACGTCAGCGACTGAGTGGCGCACGCCGGATTGGACTGGAACGCCTGCTAGGCTAGGTCTGCTTCCGGCCGCGTTCGCAACGTGCAGGTGTGCAATGGGCGATGGGCCCAGACCCCCGCGCCATAGGATTTAGACCGGCGTGCTGACCTCTCTGTTGTGCCTAGGTGGGGCTGCGACGTGTTGATCTTCCGAGGCCGGGCATGACCCAGAAAAGTGTGTCCGGCCAAATGGGATCGAGCGTGTTGGGTTATGTGGTGCACCCCTGCAGGGAAGTTTATCTATTCGAATAGCCATGTCCCCCGGTAAAAGGACGACCCGGAGTTGTACCTTGACCTTATGACAACTAGAACCGGATACTTAATAAAACACACCCTTCCAAGTGCCAGATATAACCCGGTGATCGCTCTCTAACAGGGCGAAGAGGAGGGGATCGCCGGGTAGGATTATGCTATGCGATGCTACTTGGTGAACTGACCATCTACTCTCTTCTACATGCTGCAAGATGGAGGTGGCCAGAAGCGTAGTCTTCGACAAGATTAGCTATCCCCCCTTATCCTGGCATTCTGCAGTTCAGTCCACCGATATGGCCCTTTACACATATACCCATGCATATGTAGTGTAGCTCATTGCTTGCGAGTACTTTGGATGAGTACTCACGGTTGCTTTTCTCCCTCTTTTCCCCTTTCTATACCTGGTTGTCGCAACCAGATGCTGGAGGCCAGGAGCTAGAGATCCCGAGGATGATTCTACGTGGAGTTCGGCTTCGAGGAGTAGTTAGGAGGTCCCAGGCAGGAGGCTTTGCCTTTTCGATCGTTGCTACTTTTGTGCTAGCCTTCTTAAGGCAATCTTGTTTAACTTATGTCTGTACTCAGATATTATTGCTTCCGCTGACTCTTGTGTTTTCGAGCTTATGTATTCGAGCCTTCGAGGCCCCTGGCTTGTAATTATAAAGCTTGTTTTATTTTAATTTGTGTCTAGAGTTGTGTTGTGATATCTTCCGGTGAGTCCTCGATCTTGATCGTACACATTTGCGTGTATAATTAGTGTACGATTGAATCGGGGGCGTCACACTAATCTCGATCTATGCCAACTCAACAAGTACCATCGGAGACACCTGTAGAGCACCTTTATAATCACCCAGTTACGTTGTGACGTTTGGTAGCACACAAAGTGTTCCTCTGGTATTCGGGAGTTGCATAATCTCATGGTCATAGGAACATGTATAAGTCATGAAGAAAGCAATAGCAACATACTAAACGATCAAGTGCTAAGCTAACGAAATGGGTCAAGTCAATCACATCATTCTCTAATGATGTGATCCCGTTAATCAAATGACAACTCATGTCTATGGCTAGGAAACTTAACCATCTTTGATTCAACGAGCTAGTCAAGTAGAGGCATACTAGTGACACTCTGTTTGTCTATGTATTCACACATGTACTAAGTTTCGGGTTAATACAATTCTAGCATGAATAATAAACATTTATCATGATATAAGGAAATATAAATAACAACTTTATTATTGCCTCTAGGGCATATTTCCTTCAGTCTCCCACTTGCACTAGAGTCAATAATCTAGATTACACAGTAATGGTTCTAACACCCATGGAGTCTTGGTGCTGATCATGTTTTGCTCGTGAGAGAGGCTTAGTCAACGGGTCTGCAACATTCAGATCCGTATGTATCTTGCAAATCTCTATGTCTCCCTCCTTGATTTGATCGCAGATGGAATTGAAGCGTCTCTTGATGTTCTTGGTTCTCTTGTGAAATCTGGATTCCTTTGCCAAGGCAATTGCACCAGTATTCCTTCGCCTAAGCACTACGACAATATGACCGAGGTGGTAAACTATGGAGGGGGGCACCGCACACGGCTAAAGGAGGGGGAGAGAGGCCGGCAGCTAGGAGGGACGCGCCATGGGGGAGTCCTACTTGGACTCTGATACGTCCGTATTGCATCATGCTTTTATATTGATATTTATTGCATTATGGGCTGTTATTACACATTATGTCACAATACTTATGCCTATTCTCTCTTATTTTATAAGGTTTACATGAAGAGGAAGAATGCCGGCAGCTGGAATTCTGGGCTGGAAAAGGAGCAAATATTAGAGACCTATTTTGCACAACTCCAAAAGTCCTGAAACTCCACGGAAGTTATTTTTGGAAATAATAAAAAATACTGCGCAAAGAAAATACCAGAGGGGGCCCACACCCTGGCCACGAGGGTGGGGGCGCGCCCTACCACCTGGGCGCGCCCCCTGCCTCGTGGGCCCCTGGTGGCCCTCTAGTGCCCATCTTCTGCTATATGAAGTCTTTTGTCCGAAGAAAAATCATAAGCAATCTTTCGGGACGAGACTCCGCCGCCATAAGGCGGAACCTTGGCGGAACCAATCTAGGGCTCCGGCGGAGCTGTTCTGCCGGGGAAACTTCCCTCCGGGAGGGGGAAATCATCGCCATCGTCATCACCAACGATCCTCTCATCGGGAGGGGGTCAATCTCCATCAACATCTTCACCAGCACCATCTCCTCTCAAACCCTAGTTCATCTCTTGTATCCAATTCTTTTCTCTAAGTCTGGGATTGGTACCTGTACGTTGCTAGTAGTGTTGATTACTCCTTGTAGTTGATGCTAGTTGGTTTATTTGGTGGAAGATCATATGTTCAGATCCTATATGCATATTAATACTCCTCTGATTATGAACATGAATATGCTTTGTGAGTAGTTACGTTTGTTCCTGAGGACATGGGAGAAGTCTTGCTATTAGTAGTCATGTGAATTTGGTATTCGTTCGATATTTTGATGAGATGTATGTTGTCTCTCCTCTAGTGGTGTTATGTGAACGTCGACTACATGACACTTCAGCATTATTTGGGCCTAGAGGAAGGCATTGGGAAGTAATAAGTAGATGATGGGTTGCTAGAGTGACAGAAGCTTAAACCCTAGTTTATGCGTTGCTTCGTAAGGGGCTGATTTGGATCCATATGTTTCATGCTATGGTAGGTTTACCTTAATACTTCTTTTGTAGTTGCGGATGCTTGCAATAGGAGTTAACCATAAGTGGGATGGTTGTCCAAGTAAGGACAACACCCAAGCACCGGTCCACCCACATATCAAATTATCAAAGTACCGAACGCGAATCATATGAACATGATGAAAACTAGCTTGACGATAATTCCCATGTGTCCTCGGGAGCGCTTTTCTCTATATAAGAGTTTGTCCAGGCTTGTCCTTTGCTACAAAAAGTATTGGGCCATCTTGCTGCACTTTATTTACTTTTGTTACTTGTTACCCGTTACAAATTACCTTATCACAAAACTATCTATTACCGATAATTTCAGTGCTTGCAGAGAATACCTTGCTGAAAACCGCTCATCATTTCCTTCTGCTCCTTGTTGGGTTCGACACTCTTACTTATCGAAAGGACTACGATAGATCCCCTATACTTGTGGGTCATCAAGACTCTTTTCTAGCATTGTTGCCGGGGAGTGAAGCGCCTTTGGTAGGTGGAATTTGGTAAGGAAAAATTTATATAGTGTGCTGAAATTTACTGTCACTTGTTACTATGGAAACTAATCCTCTGAGGGGCTTGTTCGGGGTATCTTCACCTCGACCAGTAGAGCAAAGAGTTGCTCCTCAACCTACTGAACCTACTGAAAATAAAAATGTCTACTTTGAAATCCCTTCGGGTATGATAGAAAAACTGCTAGCTAATCCTTTTGCAGGAGACGGAACATTACATCCTGATGAGCACCTAATCTATGTGTATGAAGTTTGTGGATTATTTAAGCTTGTAGGTATGCCCGATGATGTTATCAAGAAGAAGGTCTTCCCTTTATCTTTGAATGGAGATGCATTGACATGGTATAGGCTATGTGATGATATGAGATCATGGAACTACAAATGATTGAAATTGGAATTTCATCAGAAGTTTTATCCTATGCATCTTCTTCATCGTGATCATAATTATATATATAATTTTTGGCCTCGCGAAGGAGAAAGCATCGCTCAAGCTTGGGGGAGGCTTAAGTCAATGTTATATTCATGCCCCAATCATGAGCTCTCAAGAGAAATGATTATTCAAAAATTCTATGCTCGGCTTTCTGACAACAATCGCACCATGCTCGATACTTCTTGTACTGGTTCTTTTATGATGAAGACTATTGAATTCAAATGGAATTTACTGGAAAGAATTAAACGCAACTCTAAAGATTGGGATCTCGACGAGGGTAAGGAGTCAGGTATAACACCTAAGTTTGATTGTGTTAAATCTTTTATGGATACCGATGTTTTCCGTGAATTTAGCACTAAATATGGACTTGACTCTGAGATAGTAGCTTCTTTCTGTGAATCATTTGCTACTCATGTTGATCTCCCTAAGGAGAAGTGGTTTAAATATCATCCTCCCATAGAAGTAAAAGTAGTTGCACCTATTAAAGTTGAAGAAAAGACTATCACTTATAATGATCCTATTGTTCCTAGTCCTTATGTTGAGAAACCACCTTTCCCTGTTAGGATAAAGGATCATGCTAAAGCTTTAACTGTGGTTCGTAAAAGTAATATTAGAACTTATACACCTCCTGAGCAAGTTAAAGTTGAACCTAATATTGCTATTGTTAAAGATCTCTTGGCTGATAATATTGATGGGCATGTTATTTATTTCTGTGATGAAACTGCTAGAATTGCTAAACCTTGTGCTAAAGATAACCATAGACCTGTAGTAGGCATGCCTGTTATTTCTGTTAAAAAAGGAGATCATTGCTATCATGGCTTGTGTGATATGGGTGCTAGTGCTAGTGCAATACCTATTGACTTATACAAAGAAATTATGCATGATATTGCGCCCGCTGAGTTAGAAGAAATTGATGTCACCGTTAAGCTTGCCAATAGAGATACTATTTCACCAATTGGGATTGTTAGAGATGTTGAAGTCTTGTGTGGGAAAACTAAATATCCGGCTGATTTTCTTGTTCTTGGTTCCCCACAAGATGGCTTTTGTCCCATTATATTTGGTAGACCCTTCTTAAACACTGTTAATGCTAAGATAGACCGCGAAAAGGATGTTGTTACTATAGGTCTAGGTGATATGTCTCATGAGTTTAACTTTTCTAAACTTCGTAGACAACACCATGAAGAGGAATTGCCTAGTAAGGATGAAATTATTGGTCTTGCCTCTATTGTTGTTCCTCCTAATGATCCTTTAGAACAATATTTGCTAGACCATGAAAACGATATGTTTATGAATGAAAGAAGGGAAATAGATAAAGTATTCTTTAAACAGGGGCCTATTCTGAAACACAACTTGCCTGTTGAAATTCTAGGGGATCCTCCTCCACCCAAGGGTGATCCCGTATTCGAGCTTAAACCATTGCCTGATACCCTTAAATATGCTTATCTTGGTGAAAAGAAGATATTCCTGTTATTATTAGTGCTAACCTTTCAGAGAAGGAGGAAGAAAAATTATTGAAAACTCTGAAGAAGCACCGTGCTGCTATTGGATATACTCTTGATGATCTTAAGGGCATTAGTCCCACTCTATGCCAACACAAAATAAATTTGGAGAAATATGCCAAACCAGTTATTGATCATCAACGACGGCTGAATCCTAAGATGAAAGAAGTGGTAAGAAAGGAAATATTGAAGCTCCTTGAGGCAGGTATAATCTATCTCGTTGCTGATAGTCAGTGGGTAAGTCCTGTCCATTGTGTCCCTAAGAAGGGAGGTATTACTGTCATTCCTAATGATAAAGATGAATTGATTCCGCAAAGAATTATTACAGGTTATAGGATGGTAATTGATTTCCGCAAATTAAACAAAGCTACTAAAAAGATCATTACCCCTTACCTTTTATTGATCAAATGCTAGAAAGGCTATCCAAACATACACATTTTTGCTTTCTAGATGGTTATTCTGGTTTCTCTCAAATACCTGTGTCAGCTGATGATCAATCAAAGACCACTTTCACTTGCCCTTTCGATACTTTTGCTTATAGAAGTATGCCTTTTGGTTTATGTAATGCACCTGCTACCTTTCAAAGATGCATGATGGCTATATTCTCTGATTGTTGTGAAAAGACATGTGAGGTTTTCATGGACGATTTCTCCGTTTATGGCTCCTCTTTTGATGATTGCTTAAGCAACCTTGATCGAGTTCTGCAGAGATGTGAAGAAACTAACCTTGTCTTGAATTGGGAGAAGTGCCACTTTATGGTTAATGAAGGTATTGTCTTGGGGCATAAAATTTCTGAAAGAGGTATTGAAGTTGATAAAGCTAAAGTTGATGCTATTGAAAAGATGTCGTGTCGTAAGGACATCAAAGGTACAAGAAGTTTCCTTGGTCATGCCGGTTTTTATAGGAGGTTCATTATGGACTTCTCAAAAATTTCTCGGCCTCTGACTAATCTATTACAAAAAGATGTACCATTTGTCTTCGATGATGATTGTGTAGAAGCCTTTGAAATACTTAAGAAAGCATTAATCTCTGCACCTATTGTTCAGCCACCTGATTGGTATTTACCCTTTGAAATTATGTGTGATGCTAGTGATTATGTTGTAGGTGCTGTTCTAGGGCAAAGAGTTGATAAGAAATTAAATCTTGTTCAATATGCTAGCAAAACTCTAGACAATGCCCAGAGAAATTATGCTACTACTGAAAAAGAATTCTTAGTAGTTGTATTTGCTTGTGATAAGTTTAGACCTTATATTGTTGATTCTAAAGTAACTATTCACATTGATCATGCTGCTATTAAATATCTTATGGAAAAGAAAGATGCTAAACCTAGACTTATTAGATGGGTTCTCTTGCTACAAGAATTTGATTTGCATATTATTGATAGAAAGGGAGCTGAGAACCCCGTTGCAGACAACTTGTCTAGGTTAGAAAATGTTCTTGATGACCCACTACCTATTGATGATAGCTTTCCTAATGAACAATTAAATATCATAAATGCTTCTTGTACTGCTCCATGGTATGCTGATTATGCTAATTACATTGTTGCTAAATTTATACCACCTAGTTTCACATACCAACAAAAGAAAAAGTTTTTCTATGATTTAAGGCATTACTTCTGGGATGACCCACATCTTTATAAAGAAGGAGTAGATGGTGTTATTAGACGTTGTGTACCTGAGCATGAACAGGAACAGATCCTACGCAAGTGTCACTCTGAAGCTTATGGAGGGCACCACGCTGGAGATAGAACTGCACATAAGGTATTGCAATCCGGTTTTTATTGGCCTACTCTCTTCAAGGATGCTCGTAAGTTTGTCTTATCTTGTGATGAATGTCAAAGAATTAGTAATATTAGTAGACGTCAGGAAATGCCTATGAATTATTCACTTGTTATTGAACCATTTGATGTTTGGGGCTTTGATTATATGGGACCGTTTCCTGCCTCTAATGGATATACACATATTTTAGTTGCTGTTGATTACGTTACTAAGTGGGTAGAAGCTATTCCAACTAGTAGTGCTGATCATAACACTTCTATTGAGATGCTTAAAGAAGTTATTTTTCCGAGGTTTGGAGTCCCTAGATATTTAATGACTGATGGTGGTTCACATTTTATTCATGGTGCTTTTCGTAAAATGCTGGCAAAGTATGATGTTAATCATAGAATTGCATCTCCTTATCACCCACAGTCTAGTGGTCAAGTAGAATTGAGTAATAGAGAACTTAAATTAATTTTGCAAAAGACTGTTAATAGATCTAGAAAGAATTGGTCCAAGAAACTTGATGATGCATTATGGGCATATAGAACTGCATATAAAATTCCTATGGGTATGTCTCTGTATAAAATGGTTTATGGAAAAGCATGTCATTTACCTCTCGAACTAGAACATAAGGCATATTGGGCTATTAAAGAGCTCAACTATGATTTTAAACTTGCCGGTGAGAAGAGGTTATTTGACATTAGCTCACTTGATAAATGGAGAACTCAAGCCTATGAGAATGCCAAACTGTTTAAAGAAAAAGTTATAAGATGGCATGACAAAAGGATACAAAAGCGTGAGTTTAATGTAGGTGATTATGTATTGCTATACAACTCAAGTTTAAGATTTTTTGCAGGAAAACTTCTCTCCAAATGGGAAGGTCCTTACGTTATCAAGGAAGTCTATCGTTCCGGTGCTATAAAAATCAACAACTTCGAAGGCACAAATCCAAAGGTGGTGAACGGTCAAAGAATCAAACATTATATCTCAGGTAACCCCATAAATGTTGAAACCAATATCATTGAAACCGTAACCCCGGAGGAATATATAAGAGACACTTTCTAGAATGTTTCAGACTCCGAAAAGGAATAGGTATGTGGTACGGTAAGTAAACCGACTCCAAAACAGTTCTAATGACAATTTTTCTCCGTTTTGGAATATTTAGAAAAATAGAAAAATAAGAAGCAGTCCGGGAAGGACACGAGGGTGGAGGGCGCGCCCTACCCCCTGGGCGCGCCCCTACCTCGTGGGCACCTTGTGCGCTCTCCGGACTCTGTTTTCTTGCATGATACGTATTTTGGTCGGTAAAAATTCATTATATAATCTCCCGAAGGTTTTGACTCCTGTATCACGCAAATATCCTCTGTTTTCGTTTTGAGCTGTTTTTTTGACAGATCTAGATCACCATGACGTCTCCAAGCGCCCCCAAGGACAAGTTCTTCGAGAAGGTCATCAACCCCTACCTCGCGGAAGTGCTGCAACACCCTCAAACCATTGAGATGCGTGATGGGTTGTTGCACATCCGCGATGTTGAGGGACCAAGGAGGATAGGAAGCGTGGAGACGAGGCTCGAAGCAATGGAGCAACAAGTTTTCAAGTGCTGGGGGATGGTGGAACGTGGACTCAACGCCAACCACATGATGATCGCGGAGTTCACCAACAACCACAAGATGGATGCCAATAACATTGGGGAAACCATCTTCAAGCTTCACGACAAGATCGAGCATCTCCAAGCCCAAATCTATGACCTGCAAAACCAAAACTATGAGTATGAATATAGATTCAAGAGGATGAGTTTGGCTGCAGATTTGAGGATCCCGGAGACTAGATCATCCTTCTATGATGGTGAGCCTATGCCTTGGAAGATGGACGACAAGCCCACATCATCAACAACTCCACCATCTTCTTCACCAGCAAAGGAGATATAATCATATGGGTATGGGCACTCCCCTTGGCAACTGCCAAGCTTGGGGGAGGTGCCCCGGTATCGTATCACCATCACATTCCTATCTTTACCATTTTTCTTAGTTCGATCCTTTTGGTAATATCTTGATCTAGTAGAAGAAAGTTTTTGGTATGATCTAGTTTTGAGTTTTGCTTTATGATCCCTCTATGTAATCGAGTCCGCGAGCTATATATAATAAAGATTAGTGTTGAGTCAAGGGCTTGATTATTTTGCCATGATCTTGAGGGGAAAAAAAGAAGAAAAGAATAAAAGAAACAAAGATATCATATTGATCTTATGGAGAGTAATGACTTCACATATAAAGAGTATGATGATTAAAAGTTGTTGAGAGTTGACAAACATAGTTTTGGGCATCGTTGCAATTAATAGGAAGTAATAAAGAAAGAGAGGTTTCACATATAAATATACTATCTTGGACATCTTTTATGATTGTGAGCACGCATTAAAGTATGACATGACTAAAGAGTTGATGTTGGACAAGGAAGACAACGTAATGGGTTATGTTTTCTTATATCTGAGATAAAGTATATTGTCATGGATCATCTAACATGTTGAGTTTGCCATTCCCCCTCATGCTAGCCAAATTCTTTGCACCAAGTAGAGATACTACTTGTGCTTCCAAATACCCTTAAACCCAGTTTTGCCATGAGAGTCCACCATACCTACCTATGGATTGAGTAAGATCCTTCAAGTAAGTTGTCATCGGTGCAAGCAATAAAAATTGCTCTCTAAATATGTATGACTTATTAGTGTGGGAGAAAATAAGCTTTATACGATCTTGTGATGTGGAAGAAATAAAAGCGACGGACTGCATAATAAAGGTCCATATCACAGGTGGCAATATAAAGTGACGTTCTTTCGCATTAAGATTTTGTGCATGCAACCCTGAAAGCGCATGACAACCTCTGCTTCCCTCTGCGAAGAGCCTATCTTTTACTTTTATCTTCTACCTTATGCAAGAGTCACGGTGATCTTCACCTTTCCTTTTTACATTTTATCCTTTGGCAAGCACAGTGTGTTGGAAAGATCCTGATATATATATCCAATTGGATGTAAGTTAGCATGAACTATTATTGTTGACGTTACCCTTGAGGTAAAAGGTTGGGAGGCGAAACTATAAGCCCCTATCTTTCTCTGTGTCCGGTTAAAACTCCGTAACCACAAGTATTGCGTGAGTGTTAGAAATTGTGAAAGACTAAATGATAGTTGAGTATGTGGACTTGCTGAAAAGCTCTTACATAGACTCTTTTTGATGTTATGATAAATTGCAATTGCCTCAATGACTGAGAATATAGTTTGTTAGTTCTCAATGAAGTTTGTGATTCATACTTTGCATTGTGAATAGATTATTACTTTAGCATAAGAAATAATATGACAATATCCATATATGTTGTTGTTATAAGAATGATCATGATGCCCTCATGTCCGTATTTTATTTTATCGACACCTCTATCTCTAAACATGTGGACATATTTATCGTTATCGGCTTCCGCTTGAGGACAAGCGAGGTCTAAGCTTAGGGGAGTTGATACGTCCATATTGCATCATGCTTTTATATGGATATTTATTGCATTATGGGCTGTTATTACACATTATGTCACAATACTTATGGCTATTCTCTCTTATTTTATAAGGTTTACATGAAGAGGAAGAATGCCGGCAGCTGGAATTCTGGGCTGGAAAAGGAGCAAATATTAGAGACCTATTCTGCACAACTCCAAAAGTCCTGAAACTCCACGGAAGTTATTTTTGGAAATAATAAAAAATACTGAGCGAAGAAAATACCAGAGGGGGCCCACACCCTGGCCACGAGGGTGGGGGCGCGCCCTACCCCCCTGGGCGCGCCCCCTGCCTCGTGGGCCCCCTGGTGACCCTCCGGTGCCCATCTTCTGCTATATGAAGTCTTTCGTCCGAAGAAAAATCATAAGCAAGCTTTCGGGACGAGACTCCGCCGCCACAAGGCGGAACCTTGGCGGAACCAATCTAGGGCTGCGGCGGAGCTGTTCTGCCGGGGAAACTTCCCTCCGGGAGGGGGAAATCATCGCCATCGTCATCACCAACGATCCTCTCATCGGGAGGGGGTCAATATCCATCAACATCTTCACCAGCACCATCTCCTCTCAAACCCTAGTTCATCTCTTGTATCCAATTCTTCTCTCTAAGTCTGGGATTGGTACCTGTACGTTGCTAGTAGTGTTGATTACTCCTTGTAGTTGATGCTAGTTGGTTTATTTGGTGGAAGATCATATGTTCAGATCCTTTATGCATATTAATACTCCTATGATTATGAACATGAATATGCTTTGTGAGTAGTTACGTTTGTTCCTGAGGACATGGGAGAAGTCTTGCTATTAGTAGTCATGTGAATTTGGTATTCATTCGATATTTTGATGAGATGTATGTTGTCTCGACTCTAGTGGTGTTATGTGAACGTCGACTACATGACACTTCACCATTATTTGGGCCTAGAGGAAGGCATTGGGAAGTAATAAGTAGATGATGGGTTGCTAGAGTGACAGAAGCTTAAACCCTAGTTTATGCATTGCTTCGTAAGGGGCTGATTTGGATCCATATGTTTCATGCTATGGTTAGGTTTACCTTAATACTTCTTTTGTAGTTGCGGATGCTTGCGATAGGAGTTAATCATAAGTGGGATGCTTGTCCAAGTAAGGACAGCACCCAAGCACCGGTCCACCCACATATCAAATTATCAAAGTACCGAACGCAAATCATATGAACGTGATGAAAACTAGCTTGACGATAATTCCCATGTGTCCTCGGGAGCGTTTTGTCTATACAAGAGTTTGTCCAGGCTTGTCCTTTGCTACAAAAAGGATTGAGACATCTTGCTGCACTTTATTTACTTTTGTTACTTGTTACCCGTTACAAATTACCTTATCACAAAACTATCTGTTACCGATAATTTCAGTGCTTGCAGAGGATACCTTGCTGAAAACCGTTTATCATTTCCTTCTGCTCCTCGTTGGGTTCGACACTCTTACTTATCGAAAGGACTACGATAGATCCCCTATACTTGTGGGTCATCAGACTCCTAGTCCAAGTAGGATTCGCCCCCCCCCCCCCTTTTCCTTTCTTCCACCGGAGGGAATAGGAAGGAGAGGGAGAGGGAAAGGGAAGGGGGCGTCGCCCCCTCCTCCTTGTCCTATTCGGACTCCCAAGGAGGGGGGCGTGCGGCCACCCCCCCTCGGGCTTCCCTCTCTCTTCCTTAGGCCCATGTTGGCCCAACACTTCCCCGGGGGGGTTCCGGTAACCCCTCGGTTCTCCGAAAAAAAACCCGAATCACTCGGAACCATTCCGATGTCCGAATATAACCTTCCAATATATGAATCTTTACCTCTCGACCATTTAGAAACTCCTCGTCATGTCCGTGATTTCATCCGGGACTCCGAACAAACTTCGGTCACCAAAACACATAACTCATGATACAAATCGTCATCGAACGTTAAGCGTGCGGACCCTACGGGTTCAAGAACTATGTAGACATGACCGAGACACATCTCTGGTCAATAACCAATAGCGGAACCTGGATGCTCATATTGGCTCCTACATATTCTACGAAGATCTTTATCGGTCAAACCGCATAACAACATATGTCATTCCCTTTGTCATCGGTATGTTACTTGCCCGAGATTCGGTCGTCGGTATCAACATACCTAGTTCAATCTTGTTACTAGTTCAATCTCGTTACCGGCAAGTCTCTTTACTCATTCCGTAATGCATCATCCCGTAACTAACTCATTAGTCACATTGCTTGCAAGGCTTATAGTGATGTGCATTACCGAGAGGGCCCAGAGATACCTCTCTGATACACGGAGTGACAAATCCTAATCTCGATCTATGCCAACTCAACAAACACCTTCAGAGACACCTGTAGAGCATCTTTATAATTACCCAGTTACGTTGTGACATTTGATAGCACACAAGGTGTTCCTCCGTTATTCGGGAGTTGCATAATCTCATAGTCAGAGGAACATGTATAAGTCATGAAGAAAGCAATAGCAATAAAACTAAACGATCATTATGCTAAGTTAATGGATGGGTCTTGTCCATCACATCATTCTCTAATGATGTGATCCTGTTCATCAAATGACAACACATGTCTATGGTTAGGAAACTTAACCATCTTTGATTAACGAGCTAGTCAAGTAGAGGCATACTAGGGACACTTTGTTTGTCTATGTATTTACACATGTACTAAGTTTCCGGTTAATACAATTCTAGCATGAATAATAAACATTTATCATGATATAAGGAAATATAAATAACAACTTTATTATTGCCTCTAGGGCATATTTCCTTCATGTGCTCCTTACAATTTCGTCAAAAACTTGCTATTTCTTGTCTAGAGAACTAAATTCCCAAAACTTGCCATTTGTTTGATGGCAAATTCCTTATCTTTTTGCCATTTGCCCCTTACAATTTCCTCAAAAACTTCCCATGTCTTTTTAGAGCAAATTTTCTTTAAAACTTACCAGTGTGGCCATTGCAAATTCCAAACCTTTTCTGTTTACTCAACATTTGCCATGATCCAAGAAGGCGTTTTGCCATTATTATTGTAGAATATGGCAATTTTGTTTTTTGGACCATGCCAAATTACTTTTTTTTGCATCATGGCAAATCTATTTCATGAACCATGGCAAATTTACTTTATGGACCATGGCAATTCTTCTTGTTGCACCTCGACAATTTTTTTACCATGGCAAATTTGTTTCTATTTGTACGGGACCATGGCAATTTTAGTGTATGCACCATGGGAAATATAGTGTATACAGAAACACTCCCAACAAAGTTGACTTGGCCATGGCAAAAAAAAGGACTTAACTCCTCATGTTTTCTCGTTTAATACCATGGAAATTTTTATTGGACCATGGCAAATTAAGTTGTTCGAGCATGGCAAATGTATTTTATGGATCACGGCAATTTCCTTTCAACATGGCAACAATTTCTTTTTATTTTGGGTCATGGCAATTTACTATCATGGAGCATGGAAAATATAGTATACGGATCATGGCAATTTTACTATAAGTACCATGGCAAATTTCTTCTCTTTTTTGCTGTAAGTTTGGAAGCGTTCCTACTCCCTCGTGAGGGAGCCGCGTGCCTTATATTGAGAGGACAGAAACCGCCTCTGTCGTGGCTTACACGAAAGCAGCCGATCGCTAGGATCCAGCTGTTACACGAGATAGTTTGAAGAGAGGATAGATACGGGAGAGAGAAGTCTGTTGAGATTACAATAGAATTTATCTCTAAGTCTAACACCCTCCCTTAATCTCAACTATCCTACATTAAGATTCTTCTTGAACTCTTAAAATGGCTTGAATGATAAGGCTTTAGTGAAACCATCTGCTACCTGATCTCTGGAAGGAATAAACCGTATGTCAAGTTTTTTTCCTGCAACTCTTTCTCGCACAAAATGAAAATCAATTTCAATGTGTTTGGTTCTTCCATGGAAAATTGGATTGGCAGAGAGATAAGTAGCTCCCAGATTGTCACACCATAAACATGACACACGATGTTTAATTCCCAACTCTCTAAGCAATGATTCCAACCAAATGATCTCAGCAGTAGCATTCGCTAATGACTTGTATTCAGCCTCAGTACTTGACCTTGAAACTGTAGCTTGTTTTCTGGCACTCCAAGAAATAAGATTTGAGCCAAAGAATACTGCAAATCCTCCAGTTGACTTTATGCCATCACTACATCCTGCCCAGGCAGCATCAGAGAAAGCACTAACAAGGGTGGAATTAGAACGTCTGAACTGGAGACCTAAGCTCACAGTGTATTTTATATACCACACAATTCTTTTAACAGCTGTCCAATGTATGGTAGTAGGTGCATGTAGATACTGACAAACCTTGTTAACAGCAAATGATATATCTAGTCTTGTCAGTGTCAAGTACTGTAGGGCTCCTACAACACTTCTGTACTTTGTGCTTTCTTCTTCCTTAAGTGGCTCTCCTTCAAAAGCTGAAAGTTTTTTTGAAGAAGACAAAGGTGTTGGTCAAGGCTTACAATCCTTCATCCCCATGCGAGCTAGAAGTTCATTAGCATATTTCTCTTGACTCAACACTATGCCATCTTGAATCTTCTTCACTTCGATGCCTAGGAAGAAGTGTAGATCACCAAGATCCTTCAAAGCAAACTCTGAACTTAAATCATGTAAAAGAGCATTAGTGGCACTTTGTGAAGAGCTTGCAACTATAATGTCATCAACATATATCAAGACAAATATGACTGTGTTTGCTTTGTTATAGATGAAAAGTGAGGTGTCTGCCTTAGATGCAATAAAACCAAGGCACCTTAACTTAGAACTCAGCCTGGAGTACCATGCTCTCGGTGCTTGCTTCAAACCATAAAGTGCCTTGTCAAGTTTGCATACATAACGAGGTGCCTTCTGATCAACATACCCAGGTGGTTGTCTCATGTAGACCTCCTCTTCTAGAACACCATGCAAAAACGCGTTCTGTACGTCTAGCTGTCTCAAACTCCATCCCTTGGACACAGCAATAGCTAACACAAGCCTGATAGTTGCAGCTTTAACAACAGGACTGAAGGTATCTTCATAATCTAGACCATAACATTGTTTAAAACCTTTTGCAACTAGGCGTGCTTTATACCTGTCAACCGAGCCATCTGCCCTTTTTTTGATTCTATAAACCCACTTACAGTTGATGATATTTTTACCTCTTTGCTCAGGCACAAGATGCCAGGTCTTGTTTTTCATGAGCGCTAGGTATTCTTCATCCATTGCATTTTTCCACTTTGGATCTTCTAATGCATCCTCTAATTTTGCCGGTTCTCCTGTAACACACAGCATGCCATATGTAATAGTGCCATCAGTTCTAACCTTTGGGTTTCTTATACCTTTTTGTAGTCGAGTCATAACACGTGAAACAGGTTCAACATGATGTGTAGTTCCCTGTGTAGAAGCTGCTGTAGCCGAGCCAGACACAGAGGATCCTGACACAATCCTGGAGTCACTTTGCACAGCAGATCCCGGTTCAGATTCAGTAGTCTGCGGTGTGGCCGCTGCATCAGACTCGGCAGGCGCAGAGGATCCCATGCTGCGCGCATGCATGCGGGGCGATGATTGGGGATCAGGCGCTGCTGCTGTCGCGGGCCCGCGCGTGGGACGCGAGGCAGATCATGCATGCGCCGTGACGCCTCCTGATTGGCGCGGGGGCTCTGCATGCGCCACGACGCTAGCTGATTGGCGCGGCTGAGATGCTCTGCCGCCTGACGCGCGATCCAGAGCAGATCTGCGCGTGATCAGAGGAACTCTGACGCACAGGAGTTCCAGGTGCTGCTGGACCATCTGCGTGCTCCGCGCCAGGCTCGTCCTCTTCTGGCACATAAAATATTGGCTCATTTTCACCAAAATTTGGATCATTTTCTGCATGATCCTGCACAGGAGGAAGCACAACACCAGCACTAGTAGGATCATCAGTTGGGTTAGTACAATTGTCGCCCCCTTGATCTGAGTTTTGAAGATTATGTGGAAGAAGAAGGATTTCTTTCCTAAGAAGTGCTCCGGCATTAGGATGAAGAGATTCAAAAGGGTAAACAGATTCATCGAACACAACATCTCGAGAGATATATACCCTACCGGTGGAGACATCGAGACATTTAACTCCTTTGTGAATAGGACTATATCCAAGAAAGACACTTCTTTGAACGGAATGCAACTTTTCGTGTATTATATGGACGAAGATTGGGCCAGCAAGCACAACCGAACACACGAAGTGATTTGTAATCAGGAGTAATACCAAAAAGACGTGTGATGGGAGTCTCAAATTTGATGACTTTGCTAGGAATCAAGTTGATGAGATATGTGGCAGTCAAGAATGCTTCATCCCAAAATTTTAAAGGCATGGATGCATTTGCTAGGAGGGCTAGTCCTACCTCAACAACATGGCTATGTTTTCTTTCGGCAGAACCGTTTTGTTGATGTGCATGAGGACACGAAACGTGATGTGATATCCCAAGTTGCTGAAAAAAGAGATTCAACTTTTCGTATTCACCTCCCCAGTCGGTTTGCATGGCAATGATCTTAGTGTTTAGTTTTCGTTCAGCAAGATTTTGAAAATTCATGAAGACTTGAAACACTTCAGATCGTTTCTTAAGAAGATAAATCCAAGTAAATTTGCTGAAGTCATCAATAAAGCTTACATAATATGAGTATGTACCAACTGAAGTAGGAGCTGGCCCCCAAACATCTGAGAATACAAGTTGTAAGGGTGCAGTAGAAATACTAATAGAGATAGGGTAAGGCAACTGATGACTTTTAGCTTGCTGACATGGATCACAAACAGACTAAATGCTAGACTCATGAAAATGGGGAAGTTTATTTTTACTAAGAACAAGCTTAACAATAACTGATGAAGGATGACCTAATCGACTATGCCACTTTGCTGAAGAAGGCTTGACCGCAACAAACGCCTGTTTATTTGATGATGATGACGAAGATATGAGTGGGTAGAGACCTCCCACACACTTGCCCCTAAGAAATACCCTCCTCGTGTCCAAGTCCTTAACCAAAAAGAAGTAAGGGTAGAATTCGATTAGAACACGATTATCAAGGGTAAATCTATGAACAGAAAGGAGATTTTTCGATGTTTCGGGCACATAAAGAACTTTTTTGAGATGCAAATTTTTCATGGGGGTTTTAACAATTGAACTACCAACATGAGTAATTTCCATACCAGAACCGCTTGCGGTGTGTACTTGGTCATGTCCACGGTACTTGTCTCTGATCGTCAACTTGTCGAGCTCCCCTGTGATGTGATTTGTGCAACCGGTATCTGCCTACCAGTTTGTATCGATGTCGTACGAGTCGGTGACAGCATGAGCCTCCTTCTCCTCGTACTGATCATCTTCTTCATAACGATCCCAGCATTCACGGGCGCCTCCGCGGTGATGCTTGAGACAGATCTGGCACTCAGGATAGTCCTGGTGCTGTGGACGTTGCTGTTGATGTTGTTGGGGACGACCTCCTCGAGGGCCCCTGTTGCCGCTACTTGGAGCAGAAGGGGAGCGCCTCCCTCGACCGCGGCCCCTGCAGCCACGAGCGCGCCCCTTGGAGTTGTACTGACCACGGCCTCTGTACGCCAGATTTGCCGATGTGTTGAAGCCGCCTTCTCTGCTATCTCCCAGCATCTCTATGCGCTGATCCAAAGAGGCGATCTGGGCAAAAAGTTCGTCAACGCTGATGGAGCTTTTGACAGCGCCAATGGCCGCTACCACGGGATCATAGTCACGATCCAACCCGACGAGCACGTAGTCCACCATCTCAGGGTCAGAAACCGGACGTCCTGCCGCCGCAAGCTCATCCCCAAGACTCTTCATCTTGGAGATGTAGGCGGTGCTGGACATGGCGCCCTTCTTTGTTGTGGTGATGGCGATCCTCAGGTTCGTGATGCGGGACTGGGACTGCGATGCAAAGAGAGTTGTGATGCCGGTCCACAGATCATACGTATTTTCCTTACCGAGGAACTGGGCGAGGACTTCTTTGGAGAGGGAATTCATCAAGTAGCTGAGGACTTGTTGGTCTTTCGAGAGCCATGGCGCGTAGAGCGGATTTGGCACCGCAACCGTGGTCTTGTCCGACTGCTGCTGCTCCACCATGGATGGGGGCGCTGCGTCGGTTCCATCCAGGAGCCCTGTAACCTGCGCTCCTCGCAGGGCGGGCATGACCTGGGCCTTCCACAGGAGAAAATTCCCCTTGGTGAGCTTCTCGGCCGGTGGAGTTCCGAGGTTGAGGACGACCTGTGCCGAGGTGGAAGACATGGCGATGGGGATGGCTTCTGGTAGCTAGATCGGGAAGAGACTTGGCTCTGTATACCATGTAAGTTTGGAAGCGTTCCTACTCCCTCGTGAGGGACCCGCGTGCCTTATATTGATTGAGGACAGAAACCGCCTCTGTTGTGGCTTACACGAAAGCAGCCGATCGCTAGGATGCAGCTGTTACACGAGATAGTTTGAAGAGAGGATAGATACGGGAGAGAGAAGTCTGTTGAGATTACAATAGAATTTATCTCTAAGTCTAACATTTGCAACATGGCAAATTTCTATTGTATGGGACCATGGCAAATTTAGTGTATGCATCATGGGAATTATTTTTTGCCGTGGTATTTTTGAATTTTTGCCATGGCAGCTTTGCCATGCTTTCTTAGGAATCAAATATGTTGTAAACCTTGCCACTGTAAAATTATATCATGGCAAATCATAAAATAGTTTGTTCAAACTCAAATGTCATATTTTTTTGGAATTTTCCATGGTAATTTTTGCTTCTAAAGTTGATGGCATTTTTCTTCATAGTACAACAAAAACTAGTTGCTGGCATTTCCAGAAGTCGAACATGTCGTTCTCAAGTAAGTGCTTCCTGTGGATCATAGCCTGTTGATACAGTGAGTAAGGATAGGAGTGTAGCAGATAGTAGTCTTTCATTTCCTTCTGCAAATCCCTTTTTTCACAGCTACACATCATGTTTTGACATGTGTATCCCTCATTTTCCATACCAGTTTGCCATGTGCAGCTACAAAAAACACGACAACTTTCTGAAATTGATTTATCATGGTACATGGCAAAATTGAGATAAGTTCCTAAACATGGCAAATTCTGAAAATAGTAGCACGGCCAATCGTGCACTTCTTTTGGTTCTTACCCATGGCAATTTTGCCATGATTTTTGATTTATTACTGGTGCATGTCACTTTCAAGATGAGCTTCTTGTCATAAAACATGGCAATTTTTTGGCAGCAACACAACGAAGGAGTTTGTGCGGGTGGATGCTCTGGCGGCCTGCCTGGAGACCGCAGGGTGGAGGAGCTCGTGCGTGCCTACCCCGACAGAGAGGAGCGGAGGAGATGCTCCCGGAGCGCGAGCACAGTGCTCTCAAGTCATGCTCGAGCGGCTCCGGCGATGCATGAGGTGTTGCATGAGCACAAAGTGGAGGCGCCCGCCCAGGGAGTGTGCGGTGACGGCGCCAGCGGAGAGGAACGGCGGCGCATGTGCTAGGGGTGGTGGTGTAGCATGGAAAATGTAGTATACTGATCATGGCAATTTTACTATAAGTACCATGGCAAATTTCTTCTCTTTTTTGCGACGTGGCAAATTTCTATTGTACGGAACCATGGCAAATTTAGTGTATGCGTCATGGGAATTATTTTTCCCATGGTGTTTTTGAATTTTTGCCATGGTAGCTTTGCCATGCTTTCCTAGGAATCAAATATGTTGTAAACCTTGCCATTGTAAAATTATAGCATGGCAAATCATAAAATAGTTTGGTCAAACTCGAGTGACATTTTTCTTTGGAATTTTCTATGGTAATTTTCTGCTTCTAAAATTGATGGCATTTTTCCTTTTGTTTTAAATGAAAGAGGCCCTGTAGAGGCCTTGGGAGGACGTTTGTGCTTTTGATCCTCTACTACCAAACGAAAGCGTTCGTGAGGTGAGAGCCTTTTGTACCGAACCGTTAGTTCGGTCTGGGAGGTCCCGAAACTGAACATTCGGCAGATATCGGTGTCCTTTATTTTTTATTTTATTTTTTAAAGGCCCCTCCATGACGCTTATACGTGGTCTATTACTCAACTCACTTCGCAATCTCCGATAAGTGTGCCGGCATGGGTTTAAAAGGGACTCGGACGAGTTCACTGACCAAATTGCAAACTCGAGCTTAGTGAGTTCACTGATCACACAACGCGCCCATTTATATTGTTTTTTGCAGCTTCACTTCTTTTATTCAATGAGTCTATCTAGGACACATTTAGATGTGACATAGTTATGTCACATCTAAACTGATGTTCACTTTATTTGTGATCTTTTTTTTGTCCTATTTTTTTTCTTGTTGCTGCATTATATAGTTGTGGGAGCTTAGATGTGACATCAAAACATTTAGATGTGAATTAGACAAACTGTTATTCAATAGTGTATTTTTGGGCCATTTGGCCGCTTTGTTTGAACATAAAATCGCATGCATCACGACACCCTCTCTATGATTCTATTGCATCTCCACCGATCTACAAAAGAATCAAAAGGTGCACGACATCTTTTTCCCTCCCTCAATCAAACAGTGAACACTCACAACTCCGTACGGTGCAATGCCTCTGACCCGATCAAGAAGAAACCAGCTGCTTGAAGTTGATGGGCGCGGCGAAGCCGAGCTTCACCGGGGCGGCGAAGATGGCCTTGGCGCCCTTGATGTTGGTGGCCTGGGTGCCGTGCACCTCGTCCCAGTAGACATGGTCGTTGCGGTTGGCGCAGTAGGTGGCGTTGGGTGCCCCGCACCATGCCTGCGCGCCGAGCCTCCCGCCGCCGCAGCACGCGCTGGCCACGTCCTTGAACCCGGCGGCCTCCGGGTGCTCCGTGATGAACGTTATCAGGTTGTAGGAGCTCCCCACGGAGTACCTCATCCCGGGCAGCGCGGCGGCGAGCTTGGCCATCGCCCTCCCCAGCGCGTCGTTGAACCCCCTGGCGAGGGCGTTGGCGGCTTCGACGCACGCGGTCTCGCCGTCCGGGGAGGTGACCCGCACCGCCGGCACGCAGCCGATGGGCGGCACGTCGACGATCCCGAACCGCCGCGCTCCCAGCTGGTACAGCGTCTGGACGTGCTTGGTGTAGTTGGAGAGCATGTCCGCGTAGAAGGACGGCGCGTCGCTGGCCGTCAGGTTCTGCCGGAGGAAGGCGAAGAAGTCGTTGCCGCCGTCGCTGATGAGGAAGAGGGACTTGGACAGCAGCGCGTCGATGCCACTGCTCTTCTCCGTCATCTTTGACTTGGTGGCCGCGAAGTACTCCACCTGCTTGGTCAACGTGAGGGTGTTCCCCTGATCGGTCGATCGTTCGATGCAGACATGAACCAAAATTAGTAAAAATAACACGGAAAAGATGAACAAATGTGAATAGTTTATTTTTCAGAAAAAGACGTGTGAATATGTTGTTTTATGCCGAGCAAAAGACAGATGAATGTGAATATAAAACTCGTATGAAAGTAACTCCAACTGGTTAAGAATTTAAGATATGTCTTTGGAACAAAAAAGAGGCGCACAATCCGAGGCAGCGGCACTCACGGTGGTGTCGAGAATGCCGGATCCACCGGAGGCATAGTTGACGCCACGGTAGCCTCTGACGATCTGACGGCTCGTCTCCGGCGTCAGCGACAGGTACGCCGGCGGGCTCCTCTTGAAACCCAACAGCCTCGCTGCATTTCCGTTTGCACCGTGCGTTAGCTTCATTCATCTGACAAATGAAATGGAAACCAAGTGCATGCCGGCGGGGCGGCCGGCCATGCGGGCGGACTACGTACAGATGGAGTCGGCGACGTTGAATCCGTTGCTGAACCTCCCGGTGGGCCGCGACTGCGGGAAGTCGATGCCGTAGGGGAGCTGCAGCGCGGCGTTCCCGGGCAGGTACTGGTTGTTGCCCACGTCCACCGTGGAGTCGCCGAACACGTACACCGCCGGCACCAGGTGGGCCTCCTCGCGCCCGCTCGCCGCCGCCGGCGAGACCACCCCGGCGCAGATGACAAACACCGCAGCCAGCGCCGCCACAGCCTTTCCATTGCACACCCTCACCCCCATCATGGCGCCTGCAGCTAGCTAGCTGTATCCGGCTACGCCCTGTAACCGTATGTAACAGGATTCAGATCGGGGATGGCTAGCTGCTCCACTATTTTGGGTTTGCTGAATGGAGGATGAATTGCGGTGCAAGGTAGGCGGTTAGGTGGCGGGATGCCCGCGGGAATATGTGCTTGGAATGGTAGCCGGGGCAACCTACCTGTGAGTCCAAGCAAGGCCCAGGCCCCCTGCGTATTTATACGCGGTAGATACGATGCACTGCTGATTGCATCAGCACGCACGCACGAGATGTCAAACGGTTAGGGGCCGGCCTCTCTGTGAGTCTTGACCGTGAAGCGATCAGTCTGTTGAATGAGTAAATGACAGCGAGAAGACGATGCCACGAAGCTCCTTTTGTTCCCAACAATTGAGTGGGTGGATATGTTGGTCACTTGCAATTTCGTGGCTCCTCGTGACCAATACCACTTCCCGGGTGGCGCAACACATTGCATGAATCATGATCCATATGCAAGACCATGACTGTGACTCGTCTCCTTTTCAACAGTTTATCCAGCAGCCCAACGGCTGCTTTGCGGTTCTTATAAAAACGGCCAGCTTGCAGTTCTTATAAAACGGCTGCTAGCACATCAAAATAGTCAAGTCTTTCGTCTTGCAAAATAAAAGAAGGAAAAAACATACGTAGTTCTCGGTCAAGTCTTTGTATCCTCGGATTATTACTGATACCACTTCCTCCAAGTTTAAGCAAATCTGGGAGGCCAGGATTCCTCCGAAGATCAAAATTTTCCTCTGGCAGGCTTTCAGGGGCCGGCTACCCTCCGCCGATCAGATTCAGAAAAGGATACCTATGACTATGACTCGTCTCCTTTTCAACAGTTTATCCGACAACCCAACGGCTGCTTGCAGCCTTGCAGTTCTAAAAAAAAAACGGCTGCTACCACTTTAAAATAGTCAACTCTTTCGTCTGCGAAAAAAAGAAAAGAAAAAAAATGTAGTTGCTTCATAAAAATGTCATGATTGAACAAGCGCGGAAATTTCACAATAATCTTGCAGTAGTAGATAATAGTGCAACTTTCACAGGATACCTAAACATATATATGTCCTTCAAAGGGAGACCCAAAAGTACCGCTGGATCCTTTCTCTGCTTTTTTACTTCACTTTTTTTTCACTATCGTAAACGTGTGTGCAATAGTTGTGTACAAATTCAACCATACTTAAGAAGATTTGTCTCAACTCTTGTAGCCTTTAATTATTCAGTGTCAACTCAATCATGGCCTTATAGTATTTTAGTGCACTGTATGCGTACTATGGAAGTCTCAATGGAGTACTTGCGTGCAGCCAAACGAATATATCCCAAGAGCTATAGGTTCATTATAGATGCCTAGATAACACCGGAACAATGATCTATAATATTTGGTGGATTCTTATACTAGTTAAGAGTGGAAAAAGTTCAACATAATGATTTCGAAAGGCAATGCCCTGGGGAATGATCTCTCGGGGAGGGGCTAAAGAGTCAATTGCAAGAAACCACCACCTTTGTGGCTAGGTTTGCAGGAAACTATCAAGTCGTTAATCTGTTGCAAAAAACACCGTAAAATCTCTTAACCCGTTGCAAAAAGCACTGAACAGCCGTTTAGCCTCGTTTGATCTCTTTTCCGACAGGTGGGCCGCGAAAACGCTGACGTGGCGTGCGGACAGGCAAACGGCGCCGTTAGGAAGAAAACGGTCAAGACGCCGCGCCGGTCGGTCCGGTTCAGACAGTCCCCCCCCCTCCCCGCGCCCCTGTCCTGTCTCTCGCCCCGCTCCCCTCTCCTCTCTCGCCCCTGCTTGCCGCCGGTGATGGCCACCTGGCGTGGCAGTGATGATGGCGGTGGCGGTGGTGCTGGCGATGCATCTGGTGGCAGTGGTGCTCCTGCAGATCCAACAGAGGTTTGTGGCAGTTCAAACCCATCTCAGGCTCCGCCTCTTCCACAGCCGCCGTCGTCGTCTTACTGTGTTGAGTACGCGGCGGCGAGGGCATTCGCCAAGGCCGTGAAGGAAGATCCAGAGGGGAGCCATCACTACGCATCCTCCTTCGGCGGTGTCTCGTAAGTTTTCTCTTTCCATACCCCGATTTGGTTTCTAGGGTTCTAAGTGTATGTAGTAGGCACCGTCGCCATTATTGTTGTTGTAGGTTGTTTATGTGGTCAGACATGTAAGTGAAGTGTTTATGTAGTTCTAGGGTTCTAAGTGTATGTAGTAGGCACCTAAACATTAACTGAATTTTTAACTGAACTTTTAACTGAATTTTTAACTGAAACTGTATTTTTAACTGAACTTTTAACTGGATTGCTTTACTTGAACTGTAGATTGAATGATGAAGTGTGGGAAGTCAGATTCCATTTCCATGACAGAGATAATCTTGAAAGAAGCCTAAATGTGGATGATATCACATTTTACAATCTGATTGCACTAACAGAGCTTGAAGGATATGGGATGACAGACTTTATGTATTATGTCAGAGATCCAGGTGTTGGGGTTTCAGGTATGGAAGAACTGACAGATGATGATAAGGTGGAGGAAATGTTGGATGACCTAGTTATCAAAGGTCAGAAGGTGGTGAACATAACAGTCATCAGAAGTGATGCTCCAAGACCTAGTGATTTGAACATTGGACCAGTTTGTGAGGAGCAGGTTCCATTATCTGAAATAGGTGTGCCAGTGGTGTATGAGATAGATACAGCAGGAGTACTGTTTCCTAGCCCAACAAAGCCACAACAAGTGCCAGTGCAGGTCATTAACACACAGGAGAGTACATTTTTGAAGCAGAAGTGTGCACCAGTAGCAGAATTTGCAATGGAGCAAGACCAAGATCAAGAGCAAATTGAGCAACTGATGGATCAGAAGAGGAATGAAGAGATTGAGAAGTTCAGGAAAAAGGGGAAAGAAAAAGAGAAATACAAGGCAGCTAAAAGAAAACTTCCAGAGCTAATGGCTGAAGATTTCACTGATAGTGACAGTGACACAGATTTACTAGCAGATGAGGATATAATTGCTAGGCTTGAGGCAATGAAGAAGCATAGAGATGATCCACTTCATCATATTGAAGGGGACACTGATGTGGATGAGCCATATGAAGCAGATGAGGAGGAGGAGGAGGAGAAGGCACCAGAGGAGGAGGAGGAGAAGGCACCAGAGGAGGAGGAGGAGGAGGAAGGGAGCAGCATAGGAGGAAGTAAAAGAAAGGGGCCAACTACAAGATCTCATTCTAGTTTGGATGAGATTATTGAGGAAGATTGGTTTCCTTCATCTGATGAGGAGAGCAACCCTGGTGACCTAAGTGAGGAGGACAATGATGGGGCTCAAATACCATGTGTGAAGCTTCCAGCTGATAGGAAGAGCAGGGCTAAAAAGAGGAAGCCTAGAGTTTGGTATGATGAGCAAAGGGAGAACCCAGAAGAGCAATTTATGAAGAAGCTTTGTTTCCTAGATGTGACCCAGTTCAGGAGGGCACTTCTTAATTTTCACATCTCAAAAAATAGGAACCATGCCTTCCACAGGAACTGTCCAGACAGGATTATAGCTGTCTGCAAATTTGAGAATTGTCCATTTTTCATTGCAGCTTCTCAGATAGCACATGAGAAGACATTTTGTATAAAGAAACTGAACTTGCACCACAGCTGCCCAGTAGTAGGAGAGAGCACAAAAGTTACTGCTAAGTGGTTGGCACATGAATGTGAGCAACAGTTGAGGACAGACCCCAACACACCTGTCCAGACTATAATTTCAAACTTGAAGCAAAAGCATGGAATAGAGGTATCTATACATATGGCCTATAGGGCAAGAAAGCTAGCTAAAAATGTAGTCCTAGGAGATCAGAAGGCACAATATCATAGGATAAGGGATTACCTAGAAGCTGTGCTAGAAACCAATCCAGGAAGTAGATGCATTGTCACAACAAAGCACCTGAAACTACATCCAAGCAAAAACCCAAGATTCCATGGCTTGTTCATCTGCCTCAATGCTTGCAAAGAGGGTTTCCTTAATGGTTGCAGACCATTCATAGGTATGTGCACACCTACTAATTAACTAGTGACTCTACATTTATATGTGCACACCCACTAATTTGTTGGTAATCTACTTGTGATCTTGTATGATAGGTGTTGATGGTTGCTTCATAAAGTTGACAACAGGGCAGCAAATCTTGGCTGCCACTGGAAGAGATGGAAACAATAACATATTTCCCATTGCTTTCGCAATAGTGGACAAGGAAAACACAGCAAGCTGGTCTTGGTTTCTTACTCAATTAAAATATGCCATTGGTGGTGAGTCAGGCAAGTTTGGCTACTACACTATTATATCTGACAGGCAAAAGGTACTACTATCTCTACTCTAATCATTGCTTGCATTGCTTATTAATTGTCTTTGTTTATTAATTTCATACATGGCATTGTTGTAGTATTCTCAAACTGTAGTTCATTCAAACAGGGCCTTCTTACAGCCATAAACAATGTATTCCCCAATTGCAAACAAAGATTCTGCCTTAGACATATTTATCAGAACTTTCAAACTGCTGGTTTTAGAGGGGAAGAGTTGAAGAAATACATGTATCAGGCAAGTTATTCCTATACTGAGCATGGTTATGTAACTGCAATGGAAGGCATGAAAAAGGAGTGTGAGCCAGCTTGGAAATGGCTATCTAGGATACCAAAACATACATGGGCTAGGCATGCCATGGACAACAATTGCAAAACTGACTTGGTAGTGAACAATATAAGTGAAGTTTTTAACAAGATGATACTTGATGTCAGAGCCAAACCCATTAGAACTATGGTAGATGGGATCAGGACAAAGCTGTTAGTGAAATTCAATGCAAATAGGACAAAGACTGAGACTGCTAAGTGGGAGATATGCCCAACATATGCTGAGAAGCTAGAGGAAGCAAAACATCATTCTAGGTTTTGTCAGTCTATCAAAGCTGGACCTGATCTCTTCCAGGTGACAAGTGGAGAAAGCACATATGCAGTTAACTTGTTGCTACATACATGTGGTTGTAGGAAGTGGGACATGTGTGGAGTACCTTGCAATCATGGTGTTTCTGCAATCAACAAGGCAAAACTACAGCCAGAAGATTTTGTTCATGATTTCTTCAAGAAACCAATGTATAAGGCAGCTTATAGTCCAATAGTTTTCCCTGTGCCTGGGCCTGATTTGTGGCCAAAGACTAGAACCCCTGACATTGAACCACCAGTGTTCAAAGAAAAGCCAGGAAACAAAGAGACAAAGAGGAGAAAGAGCAAGTTTGAAAAGCCAGCTCCAAAGGATACATCTAGGATGGGAACTATCACTTGTAGCAATTGCAATAGGACTGGGCATAGATACACTAGTTGCAAGCAGGCTCTTAAACCATCCCTAGCTATGAGAATGAACCAGCACCAGGTAACTATTGTTGTAGGTTTTTGTACAATTTCACATACTAGTTTCTAACATTTGTATGCTATAATTTCAGGAAAACAGGAGAGATGATACACCCAGAACTGTATCTGCTCCTGCTCCCATGCCACCAAGGAGAAGTGCTCCTTCTGCTCCTGCTGCTGCTCAAACTGCAGCTCCAGCTCCACCAGCTCCAAGGGCTCCAAGGGTATCAAGGAGAGCTCCTTCTGCTCCTGCTTCAGCTCCCAGTGCACCAAGGAGAGCTCCTTCTGCTCCTGCTTCAGCTCCCAGTGCACCAAGGAGAGCTCCTTCTGCTCCTACTGCAGCTGTTGCTCCTCCTGCTACAAGGGCAACAAAGAAAGCTAAAACTATAAGGACTGCAACTTCTACTGCTGGTGCTGGTCCAAGTTCTACTGCTGGTGCTGGTCCAAGTTCCTCTACTGCTGCTGGGCCAAGAGGAAGAAACAAGTTCATCCCCCCAAGAGTTGCAGGTAGTGGAAGAGTGAGGAAGCCATCCTTTAAGATGTCTGAGTGGTTCAACTGTTCTCAAGGGAGCAGGTGAAGTTGTGTTAATTTGTGGTCAAAACTTGTGTTGCTTCTGGTTGTCATGAGTACTTTCATGTTCTAAACATGTTCTAAACATCTTTATTCTGGTTGTCATGAGTACTTTCATGTAAGGTACCTAGTGGACTTGTTGGTCTGTGGTGAGCTGATGATGTTCAAAACATCTTTATTTTGGTTGAGTACTTTCTGGTTATTGTTTGCTAATAAGTGTGATAACCTAATATGATCATCTAGGGTGCCTCGGCGTCGACGGCATCCACGATAACCTAATATGATCATCTAGGGTGCCTCGGCGTCGACGGCATCCACGATAACCTAATATGATCATCTAGGGTGCCTCGGCGTCGACGGCATCCACGATAACCTAATTTGATCATCTAGGGTGCCTCGGCGTCGACGGCATCCACGATAACCTAATATGATCATCTAGGGTGCCTCGGCGTCGACGGCATCCACGATAACCTAATATGATCTTCTAGGGTGCCTCGGCGTCGACGGCATCCACGATAACCTAATATGATCATCTAGGGTGCCTCGGCGTCGACGGCATCCACGATAACCTAATTTGATCATCTAGGGTGCCTCGGCGTCGACGGCATCCACGATAACCTAATTTGATCATCTAGGGTGCCTCGGCGTCGACGGCATCCACGATAACCTAATTTAATCATCTAGGGTGCCTCGACGTCGACGGCATCCACGATAACCTAATTTGATCATCTAGGGTGCCTCGGCGTCGACGGCATCCAAGATAACCTAATTTGATCATCTAGGGTGCCTCGACATCGACAGTATCCAACATATCCTCATTCCATCATTTAGGGTGCCATAGTTAACATCAATGACATAGTTAACATCATACTTAACAACTCTAGTCACTAACATAGTTAACATCATACTTAACAACTCTAGTCACTAACATAGTTAACATCATGACACCATAGTTAACATCATACTTAACAACTCTAGTTAACAACATAGTTAACATCATGACACCATAGTTAACATCATACTTAACAACTCTAGTTAACAACATAGTTAACATCATGACACCATAGTTCAAAGCTTACAAGACATAGTTCAAGGCTACACCCTACTTCAAATACTGCAAACTGCCACTAGTTCACACATTACAAGCCATAGTTTAATGCTTGAAACTTAAGATAATGACCCACATGGTTAGATTACAAATCACTCTTCATCGCAAATATCCTTGATGTCCTTCAGCTTTCTCTTGTTCTTGTCACTAGCTTTGACAAGATCATCAATGTGAAACTCCAAATTCCTCCTCTCAGTGCTCAACTTTTCCTTCTCCTTCAAATGAGCAAACTTCAGATTCCTAATCACATTACCTTGGGCAACCTGAATGCTCTTCAACTGGTCAACCTTTTGCTTCAGTTCTTTGTTCTCAGCATCCATTGCACCCAGCTGTTCCTTCAAAGCTGAAATATTGTTGTCCAAAGGAGGAGTGATCTCCTCATGTTCACCTTGTTGGACTTCATTTTCCTTGGGAATATTGCCCTGGGTATCAAGTAGGTTGTTCACATCCTCAACAAGCTTCTCATAAGTCTCCTGTAGCTTGTTCTTCTGTGATGTGAGATTGTGGACAAGTGATGAATGTTCCAGACATGCCATCCTATTAGCACGCTGGCAATCCTCATACAAAAGCCATAGTTTGTGAAGAGCATTCTGCAGATGCTCTGGCCACTCCTCATCTACCCAATGAACAACACCACAACTGCTTGCTTCCTGCAAAACAACAAGTACAAATGCATTTACTTCCTTTTTCACTTCACTTCTATTCTGGCCACTCCTCATCTACCCAATGAACAACACCACAACTGCTGGCAATTCTATTCAGTCTATTAGCAAACAACAAGTACAAGTACAAAACAACTATAGTATACTGCACATGCACAATTCAGCTCAACTCTGAATTTATATCTGAATTTTTAACAGCATACTACACTGAATTTACTTCATTTATACCTTAATTTTTAACAGCACAATACGATTCAGTTCAATTCATTTACTTCATTTATATCTATGAACAATGCACTATGATACTTTTTAACAGCACAATTTACTTCACTCAGTCACTATGGATACCTTAATTTTATATCTTTGTACTTAATTTTTAATAGCACAATTTAATTCATTTATATCACTGTGGTGTTGTTCATTTATATGTATGAACAATTCATTTACTTCACTCAGTCACTATGGTATGGTACATGACAGTACCTTTAACTAAACTACTAGGTGAACAGTGAACATGAACAATGAACAGTGAACATGAACAATGAACAGTGCATATGAACAATTTATAGTTTCTTCACAAAATGAGCAAACTACAGATTTTTGCTAGCACTCACATCAAGTCCACAGGCAATGAACCTCCTCCCAGTGCTAATCCCTTCGAAGCAAACATGCCTCTTCGCCGGCTGGCCATGCTCACACATCACCATCACCTCATCATCAACACCAGAGTAGTTCGGGTCCTCGATTGTAGCCGGGATCTACATCAACAAAAGAAACGCACAAAATCCATCTCACGGGTTCAAATCGAGCAGGAAAAACAAAATCCCCAAACCGAAACCCTTGCTCAAAGAACCCTAGCTACGAGTTCAAATCACTGACCTTGATAGGGGAGCCGCCTGAAGAGTACTCGTAGCCCGATTCCTCGCTGTCGTCGCTCCACGAAACCATGGCGGACGGCGGCCAGCTGGCTTCTCACCGACGGCGACCAGAGCCAGAGAGAGGAGGCAGAGGAGAGGGGCGAGAGAGAGAGGGCGCGGGGCATCTGTCTGGCGAGCACCGACAGGACCGACCGGCGCGGCGTCTTGACCGTTTTCTTCCTAACGGCGCCGTTTGCCTTTCCGCACGCCACGTCAGCGTTTTCGCGGCCCACCTGTCGGAAAAGAGATCAAACGAGGCTAAACGGTTGTTCAGTGCTTTTTGCAACGGGTTAAGAGATTTTACGGTGTTTTTTGCAACAGATTAACGACTTGGTAGTTTCCTGCAAACCTAGCCACAAATGTGGTGGTTTTTTGCAATTGACTCGGGGCTAAATCATTGATCCAAGTGGAGATTAACAAGAAAATTTGAAGATCGAAGATTCCGCTAAAAGTTAAGATCTTCATGTGGTATCTTCGGAAGGGAATGGTGCTAACCAAAGATAACCTCACCCGTCGCAACTAGCAAGAAAGCAAGAAGTGCGGCTTTTGTACTCATGACGAGACAATCAGACACCTCTTTTTTCAGTGCAAGTTTGCGCATCCTACATGGTCAATCATCCAAATAGCGTTTAATCTTTATCCATCCATAGGTATTGCCAATATTTTTGGTCATTGGCTGGACGATATTCCTTATAGATTTAAAACACTAATAAGGATTGAGCGTATGCCTTATTATGGTCGCTTTGACTATATAGAAATGATCTGTTTTTTAATGACAAAAATTCTTATCCTTTGCAGGTTATTTTTCGTTGTACGCAATCTCTTCGTACGTGGTCTATACTTCACCGTTATACGGGAGTGCTGGCCGGGCGAGCCGGGACCAGCAGCCGAACGCCGCGGTGCGTGCTGGTGCGCCGGAGCGGCAGACCTTCGGCCGCACGCAACCACGTCGCATGTAACCCAAATGACCAAATGCAAGCAACGCGCACGTTACTGATTATAGTACACAATACGGGAGGTACTACCAGGTATACATATACTGTATATAGTAGTAGTAGTACATCTACATAGTTAATTGCTAAACATGGAGGAGAGATTATCTTAGTGACCGAGGAACCTTCCCTCGCATGAAGCCACGATGGTCGTATATAGTTGACAATGGAGCTGCATGTGCACAAATTTACGTTAGCTTCTACCCATGCAGATCTTCTCGATTCTAAGGAGGTCTTTCGAGAACTCCCCATGATACGGAAACCAAGAGTTGACTTAATCATGGAGCTCCTTGTCATGCGGAAGCGAAACATAAGCTCCGAACGAATCACCGGTACGTCTTCTAATTCTTCCTCGGACAGGATCGGAACACGCATACCGGATTTATTAAGAAAAGTTTGTTTTCTTTTCAAAAACACTAACGCCCACACGTGTGGGCGTTAGACAACTCATCCACACGTTTTCATTATCGTCCAGCGCCTTTTGCATGAATCTCGGCATGAAAAGGCTGATTTTGTGTGCCACGTAGGACAACTTGTGTGTGTGGGTGTGAGGGAGTTCGCCCGCACGCCGGTTTCTCTCCGCGGTCAACGTTTCGCCAGTCGGGGCGTGCGATGAAACTGCTGTCGCGCCCGCACGCCGCGCACTACTTCTGTTCCCCATCTCCTACGACTGCCCATTCTCCCACTCTCCCACACCCAAGCTGTCATTTGCCATGTTTTGGAATGGTACATGGCAACTGCCCTATTTGTGAGCATGAGCAGATGGCAACTCTCTTTTTACCCCGAACATGTTATTGTTGCCACGTCTGTTTTGTAGCACTACATGGCAACTGTCTAGTGTTAGTAGGTGGCAACTCCTAAAGATACCACCATCGCCCACAAGCCCGTCTCCTCTCCCACACACCAAAAGCTATCAGTTGCCATGTGTTTTGCAGGGTACATGGCAACTGCCCTAGCGCGCTTGTAAGCAGATGGCAACTCTCTTTTTACCGAAACATGTTTTTTGCCATGTTTTTTAGTGCTACATGGCAACTGTCCAGTGTTAGTAGGTGGCAACTCCTAAAGTTTTTTAAATCATGGTATCTGTAGTAGACCAGACCATACATGGCAACAGCTGCAGTTGCCCAAAAATGGCATCCGACACTTGACCTAAGATGGCAACTGCAGTTGAGCAACCATGGCAACTGTAGTTCAGCAACATGGCAACTGCAGTTCAGCAACATGGCAACATGGCAACCAAAGAGGTCCGAACCATGGCAATCGCGGCAGGACGTGTGGTTACTGACACGCGGGGCATGTGGCTCGCAGGCGGGGAGGGGCGACGGCCGAGACGGGTCGTGCGGGCCGCGCGCTCGCTCGCCCGGACGTGCTCGTGCGGTGGCAATCGCGCTGCACTGGACGTGCGGGCTGTGGCTGCGCGCGCCCGTACGCGGTCGTGCGGGCGGGGTCGTCTCCGTGCCACACAGGGCGTGCGGCACAACCACCCGATACACCACACGTGTGGCAGTTATCGGCGTCCTTTCTTTTCACTCAACTTGTCAAAATGGTGTTGTTTTGGTAACTCAACTTTAAAATAAGATAAGTTGCACCTAAATTTCGGAACTGGCTGTATTTAGTCCCTATCTCGACTCGAAACGGTTTCATCGATGATGTTGTGTGGTTTCGAAGCAGAATTGACATGCGGCTACCAGAGATTAGACTTGAAAAGCCTTATCCGCTATCGATACTGTTTTGTTCACTTACTCTGTTGGTGAGATAGCTAATACGTGCAATATTGATGTAAAAATGTCTAAGTGGATAGATTGGAGTTGCATTTCTTGCTATGCCTCCGCTTGGCAATCTTTCGCAAATTGATAAATTGAGATGAAAGAGATAAGCTTTCCATCTAGTCTAGGAAGGGACTCTCATGTGGGAGTATGATGGAAGGGAATGGATAAGAGGCTTGTGGGAGTGATATAATAGGGTAGGGTTGGCTATACTACTGGTGGCAAGCTCCATACAACTAATCTGAATAATATGAAGCGCATGAATACAAGTTATCGTTGAAATGAAAGACAATTAGAAATCCACTTTGTCTATGCATAAGAAGTTACAAGTAATGCAACCATGAATCTCATTGTGTCATATAGTGCGCCTCTTATCTCATCATTCAAAATCACGGTGATTAAGTTACTGCGCAAGGAACTTAACAATAAAATTGGTTGCGCAATATGTCTAGTGAGTGAGGGAGCTTTTGGTAAAGCAATAAATATATGTCTCTTTCCCAACCTGAGAACTAGTGTGGGAGTTGAGTTTCTTTTATGTTCGTGTGATAGTTCTAGGGTAGGGATAGAAGTGAGGCCATTTGATCTATTAATCCATTCAAATTCGAGTGTTAAAATTGTAGTTTTGGAGTCTCCCCTAGTTCTTGGGTTCTACCTTGTACCTGATTCATCTTTATAGTGAAAGATCGCTCACCCCGCTATTGGTTTTTCTTTGCAAGGGGTTTGCACGTAAATTATTGTGCCCCCTAGATTTGGTGTTCTTCTCATCATATTTTTTGCTGATCAAATCCTTACTTGTTATTGATACATATTGCGCAAGTTTGGTATTGTTTTGACATTGGAGAGATGACATACATCTATTCTTTGATATGTTGATAACTATATTATGTCATTCATGTTGTAGCAACATGTTCTTGCAAGTATCTTGTGATGGTGAACATTGGATATATAGCTTGATGCATGCGAATTTCATCATATGCTTCAGTTTTCCTACATCACACAAGGTGTTTGCTGAAATGCTTGTAAAAAACTAGCTCACTGATGAGTTGCTTTGGTTGCTCTTTGTGCTCAAACACGGAGAGTTCAATCTTGCCTCGGGATAAACGCCGATGGTATCCTTAACACATGAACACCGTTGATGCATATACAAGGTCATAACTATGTGCACTCGATGTCCTTCTCAACAATTTAGCTAACTATCTAATGTCCGCTAGCATGTTAAAATACTCGACTCTTTCGTCTGCGAAAAAAAAGAAGGACCCATGCAAACAAAACTAACGGAGATTTTTTAGTGCCCTCATAAAATACCATGATTGAACAAGCAAAAAAATTCACAATACAAGCATTTTATAGAAATAGTTCAACTTTCATAGGATTCCTAAACACCCCTCAAGTGGAGACCAAAGGGCCATGGACCCTTTCTCTACTTTAGTTCATTCCTTTATTTATTTTCGCAAACATGTGTATAGTTCCCAAGTGTCTAATGCTACACCTTGTTACTGTAATTAAGTCATATCCTTGGTACGTACGTAAATGTTTTTTTGGCTTGGACTTGGAGAAAAAAATGGGATGCGTCACTTGAACATAAATTGGTAGTTAGTCCTGGCATGCATTGGCCGTGACCGTATACGACATGCAACGCGCTATGTGCTATACCAAGCCATACCATTGACTGTAACAATCCATATTTAAGCGGATTTTGTCTTGATTCTTGTAACCTTTGACAATTATATAGTGGCTTAAATGCTCTCTTGTATCACGGAAAATGACTTATCTACTCGATCACGACCTCATGCATAAACTATAGTACTGCTACATATGCGTACTCTGAAAGTCTTAATCGAGTACGTACGTGGAGCCAAACGAATAGAACCAAGCTAGAGCTATAGATATATTATTAGATGCCTAGATATCACCGGAGCGATGGTGTATATATGCTTGGCGGAGTCTGTATGGAAGAACCGCAGCGGAATGATTTTTGCAAGCCAAAGCCCCAGGGGCAGGGAATGATCTCTCGCACGCCGAGGGTTTACATTCATCAATTCTCGTCAGATCACTGCAGAATGATGCGCCTCGCGCCCCTTAGAGCATCTCCAACAGTCGCGCTAAATTAGCGCCGCGCCGTAGAATTGCCCATTTTAGCTCACGCGCAACCGGTATAGTGGCTCCAGCGGGCGCCCAAAAATCGGGCGCGCGGCATATCTAGTTCAGCGCGCGGGCCGAAACTCCATCGCGCGCCGCTTATTTGCTGCGCCCGCTCCCGCGCGCTGGACTCTCGCGCGCTCGCTCGCAACTCACCCCTCCCCCCCTCCAGCCGCGGCGCCGCCGGCGACCGTTCCGGCGCTTCCCCGGCCTATCCCCGCGCTGCGGTGGCTTCGTCTGCCCCCTCTAGTCACCGCCGCCCCTCGCGCGCTTCCGTCCTCCGACGAACAGCGCCCGGGCGCTCGCTGCCGCTCGGCGCCCGCAAGGTGTTCGACAAAACGCCTGCAAGGTATGTATTGCTGAAACTTCATGAATTTGGTGCATGTTGATTGTAGTTTTTATAGCATAGTATTGAACATTGTAGATGAGTTCATCGTATGATTCTTCCGAAGAAGAATTTGATATGGAAGAGGAGGAGGATCTTGCAATGATCCTAGCTCACTAGTAGAAAAAGGGGCTTTCGTTCGGGCCTGGCCAGCCCGTTAGTCCCGGTTCTTATATGAACCGGGACCAATGGGTGCATTCGTCCCGGTTCGTGAGCCCAGGTGGTCGGCCGGGGCCTTGTGGGCTTTGGTCCCGGTTCGTCTGGACCCATTTGTTCCGGTTCTAGGCACGAACCGGGACCAATGGGTCTCGCTCCTGGCCCACATCCATTGGTCCCGGTTCCAGCCACGAATCGGGACAAATGATTTGCCTATATATAGCCCATCGCCGGCGAGCAGAGCACTCCACACTGCTCTGTTTTTTGCTGGCCGGCGAGGGGAGGGCATTTGGGTGCTCTAGCTCACCTCCTATGCACATGAGGTGTTCGATGAAATGTCCGAGCCACACTAGTTAATATTTCTTCTCTCGAAACTCGACCTCCGAGCTCCATTTTCCCCGAGATTTTTCTAGGTTTAGCGGTCCGTCACGTCCCGTCCCCGTCTTCACCGCCGTCGATCGCCCGCGCCGATCTCGTCGCCGGCACCACCGTGGTGAGCCTCTTGTTCTTATCTTCTTTCTGAAAGAAAAAATTCTTACTTAAGATAGATACTTGTCTAATTTTCTTACTTTTATTATTCCTTGTTATTATATAGTGCGATGGTTCTGGTATCCGCCCCCGTCGGCCCTCGTCCTGTCTATGATTCGGATGTGGTATATATTATCTTTTTATAACTATTTGGTTCATTTATTGTTTATGACAATTATGCCGACCAACGTGACATAAATTTTATTTATGTACAAGGTGGTTGAACCGGAAATTCCAACCGACCCTATTGTCGAGAGGTTAAATTTAGTTAAAAAGAAAACAATTACTTGAAGGAAAAAATAAAAAAAATTGAGGAGGAGAAGATGATATTGGAGTTGCATGTTGCGGATGTCGTCGATGATCACAAGATCAAGATGGATGCAATGCGGTTGAAGATTAGAAAGATTAGAAAATATGCCATTCATACCGAGGCTTGATATCATTATGTCGTTGGATCAATTGTTACCTTAGTTGTGATTATGATCGCATTTGTTGTTGCATTGAAAGGTTTTACATAGTTTCATGTATGGTTTAACTAGATGCTCTGGAGAGCTATATGTTGTTCAATTTGAACTATGTATGTACTTTGGTTTTAATGTGATGATGAACTACTATTAATTTGTTCACTTATCTATCCATGTTCATTTGTAGTGCTTTCAATTTCAGGGTCTTATAGCTGAAAAAAAATCAGTAAATGCATGAAAAATAACAAATGAAGTCAGAAATGGTTGAAAATTGATGATGTGGCTTTGAATGGTGCATTTTGAACACAGAAAAACTATGGAGTTCAAATAAGTTCAAAAAAATGAAATCCCTTTGTAACAGACGAGTTTCCGTATGAAACCCTGATACTTCGAAAGAGATTGTCCGTTTTGTAGACGAAGTGCATCCAGTTTTTGGCGTAAGCCTCTCTACTTTCTTGCATATGCTATGTGGGTGAAATGATGATACCATGCCAACTTTCAACCTTTTCAGAGTTCATTTGTAGTGCTTTTCAATTTCAGGGTCTTATAGCTGAAAAAAATCAGTAAATGCATGAAAAATAACAAATGAAGTCAGAAAGGGTTGAAAATTGATGATGTGGCTTTGAATGGTGCATTTTGAACACAGAAAAACTATGGAGTTCAAATAAGTTCAAAAAATGAAATCCCTTTGTAACAGACGAGTTTCCGTATGAAACCCTGATACTTCGAAAGAGATTGTCCGTTTTGTACACGAAGTGCATCCAGTTTTTGCCGTAAGCCTCTCTACTTTCTTGCACATGCTATGTGGGTGAAATGATGACACCATGCCAACTTTCAACCTTTTCAGAGTTCATTTGTAGTGCTTTTTCAATTTCAGGGTCTTATAGCTGGAAAAAATCAGTAAATGCATGAAAAATAACAAATGAAGTCAGAAAGGGTTGAAAATTGATGATGTGGCTTTGAATGGTGCATTTTGAACACAGAAAAACTATGGAGTTCAAATAAGTTCAAAAAAATGAAATCCCTTTGTAACAGACGAGTTTCCGTATGAAACCTGATACTTCGAAAGAGATTGTCCGTTTTGTACACGAAGTGCATCCAGTTTTTGCCGTAACACTCTCTACTTTCTTGCACATGCTATGTGGGTGAAATGATGATACCATGCCAACTTTTAACCTTTTCAGAGTTCATTTGAAATGCTTTTCAATTTCAGGGTCTTATAGCTCAAAATAATCAGTAAATGCATGAAAATTTAATAGCAAAAAGAATTATCATACAATAAAATAAATAAGTGATTTGAAACAAAATAATATAAACTTTAATAAAATATATAAGTCGAAACAAAATAAAATAAAATAAAATAAACTTTAATAACATAAATAAAATTTATGAAACTAAAATTATCAAAGTATTTTCTATTCAAAACATTATAAGCAACCTCTAAAATTTATGAAACTAAAATTATATAAAATTGATGCAACTAAAATTATCAAAGTATTTTCTGTTCAAAATCATTAAAAGCAAAAAGAATTTTCATAAAGAAATTTTTTTGTTAGAAACTTTAATAGCAAAAATAATTATCATAAAATAAAATAAATAAGTAATTAGAAACAAAATAAAATAAGTAAGTATTTTGTTGTAAGTAGAAACAAAACAAAAAAAGAAAACAAAAAAGAAAACAAAAAAACTAGGGAAAAATAAAAAAATTGCCACCTACTGGGCTACCACGGCCTAAATACGACTAGAAACTCATCCATGGGCCAGGATTCAGGCCCGCAGAAGGCCCAGTAGGCCCATCAGGTATAGCAGTCACAATTAGGCCCGTAAGCCTGCAATGAAGAGGAGCTCGAGAGGGGTGCGGCAGTGGGGCTTATAAACCACTGCGCGTCCCTCTCAACTAGCGAGGTGGGACTAAACTCCCACCACCACCCCGCTGTGCAAGTCCTTTGGTCCCGGTTGGTGGCACCAACCAGGACTAAAGGGGTGCATTGGTACCGGTTCGTGGCACCAACCGGGACCAATGCCCCCCGTTTTGTTCCGGTTGGCGGTTGGTGCCACCAACCGGGACCAAAGGCCGCCGCTTCCCGCCCTTTGGGCTGCTGAAAAGAGGCCTTTGGTCTCGGTTGGTGGCACCAACCGGGACTAAAGGTCGCATTCGTCCCGGTTGGTGCCACGAACCGGTGCCAATGCCCTGGGTATATAAGAAAACACTTAGCAGTTTCGACCAAATCCATCACTTCTTCCCCCGACGCCCCTGCTCCTCCTCGCCGTCGCCGCCTGACTCCCCTAGTCCACCTTGTCGTCGCCGCCGCCACCGACGCCATCAGGCTGCTCAACGTCGTCGTCGCCGTCGCCACCGACGCCGTCAGGCTGCTCAATGTCGCCGCCGCCGCTAACGCCCTCTGCCCCGACGACGGCGTCGACCCTCGCGCCCCTGCCGGCCCCGACGCGCCGCCCACCGTGCCCCGCCGCCCCCTGTGAGCACCAGCCTGCTCTCGCGTCCCTCCCCTGTCCCGCGCCACTGCGCCCCTGCCCTGCCCCGCCGGCGCCGGCCCCTGCGCCGTGCCCCTCCGCCCCTACGCCGTGCTAGCTATTAGATTTTTACATGTTTTTATATGTTTTTTAGATGTTTTTAGATGCTATTTTTAGACGTTTTTACATGTTTTTACATGTTTTTTAGATTATTTTAGTTTATGTTTAGTTTAGTTTTAAGATTAGGAAAATTTCAGTTGTATAGTTATATTTATTTAGATGTATAGTTAATGTAGATGTTGTAATTTGTTCATAAAAATTATGCACTTTTGTATAGAAACTTTATTTTTTCATATGTACGAAAATGTAGAATGAAAACGAAAACAAACATATAAGAAAAAACAAAGGAAAAATGAAGAAGGAAAAGAAAACCGCCCGGCCCGGCCACCACCGCATTTTCATAAAGTGTTTCCACCGAGTCCACGTCGCACCGATCGAGCACCCGCGGCGAAGCAAGTCTTTTTTAAGGTAGTTCTTTGTTAAAGTGAGGGGGACGTCCGGGAGCACCCCCGGCCCTCTCGCTCGACCAAAACTCTCGAGGACACCCAAACCCTAGAAAAAACGATGTCGGTCTCCTACCCCCTCCCGCCGCGCCCCTACCCGATCGACAAACTCTCTTGAGGCCACCCAAATTTACCAAGTTAAAAGAGCGTTGTCGTCGAGGCCACCCCGAACCCTTGAAGCGTTGTTGAGGCCACCCCAAACCCTTGAAGCGTTGCCGAGGCCACCCCAAACCCTAGAGAAGCGTCGAGGCCAGGCCACTAATATGATTCCTTATTGTGCTTAGCTAGCTAGTTCTACGTTTGCCACTAATATATCCATCTGTCATGTTTGAATAATAATTGCCATGTTGTAAATATTTGCAGAAACTATGGATCCGCACCCCCGAGACGAAGCAAAAGAAGCGGTGTTGGGGGAGATAATCGCACACGGAAGTGATGCCGTCTTGTCGTTTCTCAACGACACATGCACCGATGGTCTGGAAAGACAGGATGAAGAAGCAGGCTACGACGATGATCAAACAATGGAGGAGGAAGGACACCGTGATGACGGCTCCGGTGACCGAATGGAGGAGGAAGGACACCATGATGACGGCTCCGATGACCGAACGGAGTCCGGCCGGTATATATATTAATTAATTAAGCATGTGCTGACTATAGCTAATTGATGCATTAATTGTTTTTTGTATGTACACATATTAACTCTCTTCTTTTTCTTCTTTTCTAGCCCTCCGGATCGAGCAACACTTCGGTAACGAGACGAGGCCCGAAGAGGAAGTTGCGCGCGGATGAAAGGTACACGATCATCGAAATTGATCGCGCTGGCCAACCGATTGAACCCCTCCGGACCAAGCAAAAATTTAATGCTCAGTGCGGGGTTCTAGTTAGGGACATGATCCCGATCAGCATCGAGCAATGGTTGAAGCCTAAGGACAAAGACTCTCAGGTGTCTTATGTCAGCGATAGGCAGAAAGCTGATCTTTGGACCGCGCTGCAGGAAAATTTCACCTTCCCGCCAGAGGAGGATCCAGAGAATCCAGTTAAAAAGCCAATGATCAAGGCTTATGCTCTTAAGAAGATGGCTGAGCTATTCAGGAGGTGGAAGAATGAGCTGAAATCATCGTTTGTCGACCAAGACAAGACTCCAGAATTCATCGGCCGATTTGAGAAGATCAAAGATCAGTGGCCCGCATTTGTCACCAAAAAGAAATCTGAGAGAGCAGCGAAGATGTCAGCGACAAACAAGAAAAATGCTGCAAAGAAGAAGCATCACCATCGCACGGGGTCAGGTGGCTACCTGAAAGCCCGGCCGTTGTGGGACAAGGCTGAGAATGACCTCATTGATAAAGGGATCGAACCAGAGACGCGACGCTGGCCAGACCGTTGCAGGACTTGGTTCTTCGGGGTTGGGGGAAAATTGGACCCTGTAACAGGGAAGTGCGTTTGGACCAACGAGCAGCTGAACACACCCATCGAGAAGCTTCAGGAGTATATCGAAAAAGCGCAGCAAGGGACGTTCGTTCCGGACAGAGAGAACGACGAGCTCACAGAGGCCCTCGGGAATCCTGAGCACCCCGGACGGACACGAGGCACGCCAAGCTCCCTTTCGTGGAAGGCTGGATTTCCCGACGCAGGCGGTTACAAACGCCGGGAGAGGAAGAAGAAAAAGGAGTTGACCCAACTACAGGCGCTGCACGCAAGGGTACAAGCGCTAGAGGAACGAGACGCAGTTCGCAGCACGCGACCTGCCGAAGCTACACCCGAAGCTACCCCGCCATCTCAGCGGAGAAGCAGCGTGGCTTCCACGGAGCTGCTTCAGGAGCCTGTCTTCACGGCTCCTGCTAGCTACCCCGTGGATGCTATCACGGAGTCTCAGCATTGCCACCTTATGACGCAGTGGATGGAATTGAAAGTCAAGGCGGTTGTTGGCTCTGTTGCACCTCCTGAACTTGGCGCAACTTTCACTGCCGGCCGATTCCAGAAGGATATGCTAGGGTGATGGTGGATGAAATCACAGAAGGATTTGAGGACCTCCAGCTTGACCACCCTACGGGTGACGGGAAGACTCGGCTGGGTTCTTGTCTGAAGACTCCATGCCTATGGCGGAAGGAGCTCATCAACCTTCCGAACTGGACGCCTCCGCCTCCTCCTCCTCCTCCGGCGAGTTAGGGCACTCCGCCTCCTCCACCGCCTCCTCCTCCAGCGAGTGATCAGGGCACTCAGCCTCCTTCTCCGGCGCGTGGTGGCACTCCGCCTCCTTCTCCGCCTGCGCCGGCACGCCCGAGCAGCCACCAGCCTCCTCCTTCACCGCCTCGCCAGCAAGGGCGGAAGAGACCCGCCGCCGCCCCGTCTGCTCCGGCGCGTCGTAGTCCTTCTCCTCCGCCTCGTAAGCAAGCACGAAAGAAGACAGCCGCAGCCGCTCCATCTGCTCCGGCTTCTAGCAGTACAGCCAGAGGCGGGAGGCAATACAGATACGGTCCACCTCTCAAGCCTCTAGAGAAGTTACCGTACGAGAGGACCGTGGAAGAAAACAAGAAGATCGTGGAAAAAGAAGTGAAGGACTTCTTTGAAGGGGTGAAAGCAGAGAGACATCCACCTCCGGAGGAGAAGGTAGATCCGGTGAAAGCAAAGCACACTATCGATGCCCTGAGGAAACCACCAAAGTCTCCGCCGAAAACCAACTATGAGCGCATTACTGAAAAGGTATATCTCGAAGCGGAGCAGTCGGGAAGTACTGTCAGTGATCAAAGGTTAAAAGAACGACGAGCAGCTGGGAAAAAATTTGCCCAGCTCGGCGAACAAGCGAACCAATCGTGCCCCCCGCTCAATGTGTCTAGCGACATCGTCGCTAATGATCCGGGGATGGTGCCCGGTGATAACAATCTTGGAGATTACCTGCCCGGCAATGTACATTATGATTTCTTGGAGGTGGACGAACACAGATACGAGTACGGGAAGCCTCTCGTCAAAGATGAAAAATCTCTAACAACGATAATGCGAAGATTCCATGATTGGTACATGAAAACCTGCAGAGAGTCTGGGGGGACGGATACTTTGTATCTGAGAGTTAAAGAGGAGCACGACCTCGTTGGAATTGATCTGTTGTATGTTCCATTTGAGGAGTTCTTCCAGTTCTTCAATCAAAAGGCCCTCGATAAATTAACGGTCACTTGCTACTGTCTGTAAGTACTACTTCTGTCATTAAGTCTCTATATATAGCTCAGCTCTTTCATTGCATGTATTTATAATTATCCTCACTATATTATGCAGATTGAAGATCGTCGAGTGCAGAAAAGCAGAAATGTATGATATTGGGTTCATTAACACAAATCTCATAGATGAATTTCAGGTTAAAAAGAGCGCCAAGATGCCGAGGCCAACTTGCTCAAATCATTGATAATAAATCAAAACAAAGATTAATACTCTTTCCTTACAACTTCGAGTGAGTGTTACTGTCGTGTGCATATTCGGTTTCCCTTATTACTCGAGTGAGGTTATAGTAATGTAATTGATGAGTTATGCATGTGTGCGCAGCTTCCACTATATTCTCCTGGAGATTAAGCTTGAGCATGGACTAGTAACCGTCTTAGACTCGAGACGAAAAGATCCCGAGACCTATGCGGACATGACTAAAATTCTCAACAAGTAAGTTCAATCGATCATTATCGCACCATATCGGCAACTTTTTGTTCATTTCCTGATATCTCAAGTAATAATTATTTTCTTTGTCTTCCAGGGTTTGGAAAAAGTTCACCGCAGAAGCTCCGGGACTGCCGAAGGAGCTGCGATATACATACCCGAAAGTAAGTACTACTAGGTAGCTAGTTGCGCGCATCTCCCGTTGATTCTAGCTACTTTCATCAATGCCATTTATAATGCTTCATTATCAGTTTGATTGACCTCTATTTCTCGTAAAGTGCTTGTGGCAGGAACAAGGGAATGATTACTGTGGATACTACGTATGCGAGTTCATCTACAACGCGACTTGCAAAGATAAGCGGGGCTACTCTAAAAGACAATATGAAGTGCGTAAGCAATAATATTTACAATTTCATTTTATTACACCATCATTTCTGTTGGGTTTCATTCATATATTAACCCCCTTCTTCAAATTAGACGAGGTAGATGCGGAATGAACTCCTACCACAAGATCGCATGAAAGCAATTCAAGAGGAATTGGCGGGATTCTTTCTTGACCACGTCATCAATAAAGCCGGAGAATACCATGTGGAACTTGAGTTCAGATGCTAGGGGATTGTAAGAGATCTTACATATTGTACATGTATGTAGCTAGTAGCGTCGGATAGATAATACGAAAACTTGTTGTTCGACCAATCTCTCGGAGAAGGAGAGGTCGATCACTTCTCTCGGTATGCATGACGAACTTTTGTACTTAATTGTTTCCTTCATTTTCTTACTAGCTAGCGTGTCGAGGGCCTCTCTATACGTATAGTACGTAGCGTCGACCAAGCATGAAGATAAGAGAGGACACTTCTCTCTATTAATTAATTAGCTACCTAACACAATATATGAAACACCTTAATTAACCATACAAAACCCCCAAATCCAACCCCTCTTTCAGAAAAAAAACCAAAAACCCTAGCCCCTGAACAGCTGACGCGTGGATGCTTATTGGTCCCGGTTGGTGCCACCAACCGGGACTAAAGGGCCTCCTGCCTGGGCTCGCAGCACCGGCCACGTGGAGGCTCATCTGTCCCGGTTCGTGTAAGAACAGGGACTAAAGGCCTAGGCATTAGTAACGACCCTTTAGTTCCGGTTCCCCAACCGGGACAGATGGGCCTTATGAACCGGGACAAATGGCCCTTTTTCTATTAGTGGCTATGCACATCAATAAAAAACCGAAGCACAATGGTTTGGTTATGGGTCGGCAGAAAATTTGGAGGGATAGGATCGATGCCCATAACAGATTGATGAGGCACTATTTCATGGAGAATCCCACATACCCGGAGTCGTACTTTCGTCGCCGGTTTAGGATGAGCACCGAGTTGTTCAGGCGCATTGCAGAGAAACTAGCGAGCCATGACTGGTTTTTTCAGCAAAGGAGGAATGCCGCCGGAGAGCTCGGGCATAGCACCTTTCAGAAGGTGACAGCCGCTTTGCGTATGTTGGCATACGGTATCCCGTCTGATTTAGTTGATGATCACTTGGCTATGGGTGAGAGCCAAGCCATCATGTGTGTCAAGCGCTTCGCAGTCGGAATTGTGCAAGTGTTTGGCCAGGAGTATTTGAGATCTTCCAATGCTGAAGATGCCGCAAGGCTATTGGAGATGAACAAAGCTCGCGGCTTTCCTGGTATGCTTGGCTCAATAGATTGCATGCATTGGAGTTGGAAGAATTGTCCAAAGGCATGGCATGGGCAATTCCAAAAGGGTTCCACTATAATCCTTGAAGCGGTGGCCGATTAAGAGACTTGGATTTGGCATGCATTCTTTGGAATGCCTGGATCTTTGAATGACATAAATGTTGTCAACCGGTCTCCACTGATGGCAAATGGTGATTTGCCACCGGTGCAGTTTGTAGCAAATGACCGTACATACAACTATGGCTATTATCTAGCGGATGACATCTATCCAAAGTGGCAAACCTTTGTGAAGCCGTTGAAAAAGCCGGAAGGTAAGAAAAATCTTGATTTCCACAATGCTCAGGCGGCGGCTAGAAAAGATGTGGAGAGAGCTTTTGGGATTTTGCAAGCCCAATTTGCTATTGTGAGAGGACCGGCTAGATTTTGGGATCAGAAAATGCTTTGGTACATCATGCACGCTTGTGTGATCATGCATAACATGATCATCGAGAATGAGCGTGGCCTAGACTACTCTCAGTATGAGCTCTTGGGACATCCCGTGCAAGTGCGACGGAGGGCTGAAAGGGTGGCCCGTTTTGTTGGCTCCTATCATGCCATTCGACGTCCCGCAGCGCATAATGATCTTTAGAAGGATCTCATTGAGGAGTGGTAGGCATGGAATGGACAACAAAGAGCATCATGATTTGTGCGTTCGATATTGTATTGTTGAACTATTTGTTCTGTTTATTGCACTATTTGTTGTATTGAACAATAAACTGTTTGTTTGAGTTGTAATAATGAAATTGAACTATTTATTTTGATTTATTTTTGTTTGTGTTTGATCTTTTTGCTTCTGTTTTGGAATGCATATGGTGTTTATGCGAGAGTCGCGCGCGCTGCATTTTAGCGCGGCTGCTGGAGCCAGCGCTGCCCGCCGCGCCAAATCAGACGATGGACACGCGGCAAAGTAGTTTTTAGCGCGTGGCGCGTTCGGCGGCTGTTGGAGATGCTCTTAATTAATTAGCCTTGCGAGAGGACATAACCTTGTACTCATGTTGTCGGTTCCAGGAAACAATTGACTTGGCCCTTCAAAACGCACGACAAAGACGATGGCGACATATATTCATCCGAACCTCTCGAGTTCCTATCAAAGTTTGGGTATATTTTCTTCTTTCTCTTGGCTTTGCTTGCGCTGGGAGCAGGTGGCCTCCAAAGGAGATCCCTCGAAGGAAACGATCGATTTCGCTCCGTGCGCGCCCAATTTGCATGGTTTCGCCGGTGACAAGGACGGCACGTGGCAGGTGAGACGGACAAAACTCGAACGATCAGCATCCGCGCCCTGCAGTGAACAGGATGGTCGATGGACGATCTTACGGGGCGAGTGACCGATCGTACACGTACAAATGATGAGCGCCGAGTTACTGGTGAGACGTAGGCATATCCTACCTGTAGGCTATAGCTAAACCATATCGCCGATTGCCCATGCATCCTTTCTGTGACCAATTATCCATTGGAAAAATACACACCGAGAATGGGCGAAAGCTTTTCGGCAAGTGGTCGCGTGATGACTCGTCGCTCGCGGACGTATGGCCGGTCGAGATACCACGACGATAAGGTGGTTGGCGATGTAACGCGCCGCCGCGCGAAAGTCAGGGACCGGCCGGCCGGCCCGGCCGTTGCACCTGGCGAGCACTAGCTAGCTAGGAGAAGGAATTAATAGCGTGCGTGCGCGCATGCGCCACTGTGGCTGCCGTAAGCTCGGTCTTGGTTAGTTCGGCCGGCCGTCTTCCCCGCTAGGGCTAGTGGCCTCGGTTCAATCACGAAGCAAAATTCAGTTTCCCTATCTGCAGGTAGCAGACGTAGTAGGTCGATCCACCCCGGCCGTCTGGGCGTGGCGGGACCGGCAGCCGAATGCCGCCCGCGCGTCGGTACGTACACCACGCGCAGCGATGTGTGGTTCGTGGAGCCAGCGGCGGTGCACGCGCACCACGGCGGGCAGCTTGCGGTGCATGGAAGAGACCACGTTCTGTGTCAGGTCACTGTAATATGTGGACTGGACGAGCTGTAACACTTAAAATAGTACTCGCGCAAACAAAAAGGCTAGCCAAGCGCCATATCTGCCCCCCCCCCCCCCCCCTCCCCCACACCCCCCACCCCAACCCCAAAAGGGCTTAGGAGATTGAACAGTAACCGATGTCGTGACACGCGCAAAAGGACGAGTCGACTTGGGCAATCCCTGTTAGAATAAATCCGAAGCATACCGTCGATCATCCGAGGACCAAGCAACCACACGAGCACGACACCGAGATTTGTTAACGAGGTTCATCGATATGGCTACTTCCCGGAGCCTGACTATGGGCGCTCCTCCCCATGACACCGTCACAATACTGCACCCGGTCGTCCTGGACACCGGCACATGCCGCCGGCTTCCCCTGCGTTCCGGTGTTATTATGTTGGCATAGGTTACATCGCCCATTATATATGAGAGGCCTAGGATACAAGTGTCCTACTAGGACACGACTCCATATCCTATCTAAACACAATACTACTCAGAGTCCAACTGTAACCTACCTTGTACACAATATTCGACACAACTCTAACAAACTCCACCCTGGCGAATATTCTCCACCGTCTTGAATTTGTCATTGCGTCAAACTTCCATGTATATTGGACTTGAGCTTATCCCATGAGTACCGCCACTACTCCAAAGACTTCATATGACGCCACCTGCAACTTGTAGTCCCTTCTTTTCTTGATCACAGTCAAAACTCGAGCAAAATTAAGTTTCTTATTACTCTAGTTTGTGCTCCCAACTTTCAGAGTATCAGTCTAATGACATCACACACTGATCACTGACCTGCGTGAAAGTGAAAAACTCACATATTGGGTGTCACACATAAGAGTTATCTGAACTCAACATCACCGCTTCTTTCTTGACCGCCCGTCTGAAACTTGAAGGAATTTCACCATTGCTTGTAGTCATCCCAAGTCAAATTCGCAGTGGTCTCACCACATCTATGACCACCAGAGCCCTGGCCCGTCACCATGTCCCGTGCGCACCGCACGCCTCGCCGCTATTACCGCGTCGAGCCTCCGCTGTCCCGGTCGAGACTCAAGGGTCGCGAACCCACACCACTCAACCCCCACTGCAGAGTAGCACCTGTCGGCGTCCTGGGAACGGGGGTTCCCAGACTTGCCTGCCTGCGGCCCACGGCGTGGCTCCACCAGCGGCCCTGTACGGCCCATCTTCACCAGCAAACACTCAAGACCCTCGCGAGGGGCCAAGCCTCGCGAGGCGAACGACGCAAGACCTCCTCGGGAGTGGCCTCACCAGGCTGGCTCGCGAGGAGCGGAGAGATCAAGGCAAGGGACACCTCGCGAGGTTCCTGTGACGCAAGCCATGACGACTGGAGCCGGGCGGGCGCCAGCGCGTGCAGTGTCCTCATTTCCTCTTTGGTGCTAAAGGGGCAAGCGCAGGCGAGGAGTCTCGAGGCATCAGGCAAAGGTTTCCATATCGGTGCAACGAGATCAAGACCAGTAGGACGAAGGTCACCATGGAGCCCAAGACGGCGTCACCACCAGAGCCTTTGGCAGGCGAAGACCACCTTTAGTGAGGATAACTTGTACTAACTGTCTCCCTTCGAATTTGGCCGTTGTTGGCTCCCTTCCCGCTCAATATTTGGGGAGAGGACCAGGGCCTCTATAAATAGGACTAGCCACCACCATAGGAGGCAACTGATTGAGATCATCCTCACCCACACAAGCCTACCAAGCACAAGAACACCTCTCCTCAAGAGGGTGTTCTTCCCTTGTACTGTTCATCATCAGCCCAAGAGGCAATCCACCACACCACACTGGAGTAGGGTATTACACCACAACGGTGGCCCGAACCAGTATAAATCTCGTGTCTCTTGTGTTGCGGGTTCGTTGAGTTAGGCCTTGAGATCGTGGTGAGGCTGAGGGCGTGATTAGGTAGGGAGAGATCTTCGTGCGCACCCCAGTGTTCGAACCTCAAGGGTTTGGCCGGAACCCGAAATCCGACATTTGGTGCGCCAGGTAGGGGTGCGCCGGAGCTTTCCTTCCGTCGATCTGCGCTTTGCCACCACCGCGCTTCGCCCCCATGGCAGGCGTCGCGCTTCCGGCTCCGACGACTGGTGCCAGTGGCGGGGCCAGGGGACTCCGAGCCTCGGCCCCCACCTTACGGCAGGTGCAGTGGCCGCCCAAGTTCAAGCCAGAGATGCCACCGCGGTACGACGGCGCGCCGGACCCGGTGGCTTTCCTGGTGGCGTACGAGGAGGCCGTCCTTAAGGTTGGGGACGACGACAAGGTCATGGCCAACTGGCTTCCCATGGCCCTTACTGGCGTGCCGCGTGCCTAGCTGCTCAACCTCCCCGGATCCACGGTGGCATCTTGGGAGGAGTTGTGCGGCCCCTTCGCCGCGCGCTTCGCGGCACCGGTGCCCCACGCGGTCGCGGCCCTCCTCGGCAGCTCGCAAGCGCCGCCCTCGGACCGCCACACCAAGCCGTTCTTCCGCCAGATTGGCGCCACCTCCACGCGGCAGGGGGCTCCCCCGGGTTGGGCGGCGCCCAAGGCCGACCTAACCTTCGACTTGGGGGGATCACCCTGTCACCACTGTCGGCTCGGGCGTGCTCCCAATGCTCTGCACGCCCACCATCTGCAGCGTAGTTGTCACCAAGACCCTTATCGACGGCGGTGCCGACCTCAATGTGCTCTCTGTGGAAGCTTTTAGCCTTCTTCACGTACCACTCGAGCGGCTTCGCCCTAGCAAGCCCTTCTCTGGAGTCGGCAGGGGCTCGGCCAGTCCTCTGGGGCAGATCCGCCTGCCCGTGACCTTCGGCACTCGCGACAACTACCGCACTAAGCTGATCGACTTCGACATCGCCCACATCGGCCTCCCGTACAACGCCATTCTCGGGTACCCGGCTCTGGCTCAGTTCATGGCGGCGACCCATCCGGCCTACAACCTCATGAAGATGCCTGGGAGCAAGGACGTCCTCACCGTAGTAGGGGATACCAAGGAGGCTCTGCTGGCACTCAAGCTTGCTCTAAAGACCACCGCGACGGTGCAACCGGCCGACGCAGACACCTCCGGAATTAAGGAAGCCGCACCAACCAAGAAGAAGCAATTGTTCACTCAAGACCGGGCGAAAACCAAGCAGGTGTCGGTCGAGGAAGATGGGTCCTCGGGGGCCACCTTCACCATAGGTGCCAACCTTGACCCCGATCAAGAGGAGGCACTGGTGAAGTTCTTGCGCGCAAACAAGGAAGTATTCGCCTGGGAGCCCGATCAGCTGGTATGGGTCCCAAGAGGAGTGATTGAGCACCACTTGAAGGTGTGCCCCAATGTACGTCCTGTGAAGCAGAGGGCGCGACGACAGTCCACGGAGAAGCAGTCCTTCATCGTCCAAGAAACCCGCAAGATGGAGGCAGCAGGTGTCATTAGCGAGGTCCGGTACCCTGAATGGTTGGCAAACCCAGTCGTTGTGCCCAAGAAAGGCGGAAAGGAGCGCATGTGTGTCGACTTCACCAACCTCAACCAGGCCTGCCCCCAAGATCCGTTCCCACTTCCTCGCATCGACCAGATCGTCGACTCCACTGCCGAGTGCGACCTGTTGTGCTTCCTGGATGCGTTTTCAGGATACCACCAGATCAAGATGGCGGTAGAAGATGTCGAGAAGACGGCCTTCCTGACCCCATGTGGGGTATACTGCTACACTTGCATGTCGTTCGGGCTGCGCAACGCGGGCGCGACCTTCCAATGGCTGATGCACATCACCCTGGGTCAGCAGCTCGGGAGGAACGCTGAAGCCTACGTCGACGACATTGTGGTAAAGTCTCGGGAGGCGAGAACCTTAATTCAGGACCTGGAGGAGACCTTCGAAAGCCTGCGCCGGGTGGACTTGCGGCTCAACCCAGAGAAATGCGTGTTTGGTGTCCCTTCTGGCAAGCTGCTGGGTTTCGTCGTGTCCCACAGAGGGATCGAGGCCAACCCAGAGAAGGTCAAGGCAATCGAATACATGAGTCCACCACAAACCCTTAAAGAGATGCAGAAGCTTGCCGGTCGCATGACTGCCTTGGGGCGCTTCATCTCCAAGCTGGGAGAGTGCGCCCTACCATTCTTCAAGCTGATGAAGAAGAAGGGCCCATTCAAGTGGACCCCGGAGGCCGACCAAGCGTTTCAAGACCTCAAGAGATACCTGACCTGCCCTCCAGTGATGGTGGCACCCCGACCTCGCGAGCCCCTGGTGTTGTACCTTGCCGCCACCCCTTACTCCGCCAGCGCTGCTCTGGTGGCGGTCCGGGAGGAGCGCCGGGTCAGGGATGCGTCGCGCCAAGCCGCTCCCTCAGCCGAGCCGGCGCAAGACCCAGAGGGCACCGCGAGGGCTGCGATGACGTCAGCAAAGGACCAGGCTCAGCAAGACGGCGCACTTGGGCCTGCGGAGGCCCCAATGAGCGACCAGGCTTTGGGGGCTTCGTCATCTCAGGAGGTGCCCCAACCTCCGGAAGCCGTGAGCCTCGTCAATGCACCCGCCCTCGTCGAGCACCCTGTGTATTTTGTCAGCACGGTGTTGCGAGACGCGAGGGCACGGTACCCCATGCCTCAGAAGCTCCTGCTCGCGCTCTTGGTGGCCTCGCGTAAGCTGCGACACTACTTTCAAGGTCACCCCTTCAAGGTCGTCTCGGCCTACCCGTTGGAGAGGGTGCTCAGGAGCCTCGACTCTGTCGTGAGAGTCGCTGAGTGGAACATCGAGCTGCAGGCATTTCAGTTAGAGTTCAGCACAACCAGGGTCATCAAGGGAGCCGCGCTCGCTGATTTCGTGGCAGAATGGACGGACGCCCCGGGGCTTGAAGAAGGCGAGGATCGGTCCCTCTCACCGGGGAGTGAAGCGCCAGACGGCTGGGTTATGTATTTCGATGGTGCCTTTGCGCGCCAGGGTGCGGGGCTGGAGCAGTGCTCATCTCACCCACTCAGGACAAGCTTTACTACGCCGTGCAGCTCTGCTTCCAGCAGTGCGAGAAGGTCTCCAACAACATAGCAGAGTACGAAGGCCTCATAGCTGGTCTCAAGGCTGCGGTGGCCCTGGGGGTGAAGCGTCTCACCATCAAGGGCGACTCGCAGCTCCTCAACAACTTCTCCAACAAGGTATATGAGCCGAAGGACGAGCACATGGAGGCGTAACTCGCGGAGGTACGCAAGATGGAGAAGCAGTTCTTGGGCCTGGAATTGCAGCACGTGCCCCGTGGCACCAACTAAGAAGCCGACGACATCTCCAGGAGAGCATCGAAGCGGCTACCCCAAGAGCCTGGCGTCTTCGAGGAGCGGCTCTTCAAGCCATCGGCTACACCACCACTTTCAAGAACTGCGCTGCCTCGGGAGGAGCTCCCTCAACCACCTGCCTCGGGAGCCCCGGTCTGCGGCCCGACCTCAGGAGTGTGCTTACTCTTGGCGCTCGAGCCTCAGGAGGGGTGCTGGACCAAGGAATTCAAGGAATACCTGACGCAAGGGACACTGCAGGAGAAGGAGGAGGACGCGGAGCGTGTGGCCCGGTAGGCCACCGCATACTGCATCTAGGACGGTGAGTTATACAGGAAGTGGCCAAATGACGTTTCCCTGCGTTGCATCTCCAGGGAGCAGGGGAAAGAGCTGCTAGCCAGCATACACGGCAGGGACTGCGGGCACCACTCGTCGTCACAGACCCTCGTCGGCAAGGTGTTTCGCAGCGGATTCTACTGGCCTACGGCACTCAACGACGCGACTGAGCTGGTGAAGTCCTGTGAGGCCTGTCGGTTCCACGCCAAGAAGATCCATCCGCCGGCTCAAGGCCTCCAGACCATCCCACTCTCGTGGCCATTCACGGTCTGGGGGCTGGATATCTTGGGCCCGTTCCCTCGAGCGTCTGGGGGCTACCGCTACCTCTACGTCGCCATCGACAAGTTCACCAAGTGGGCGGAGGTAGAAGCCGTTCGCACCATCCCGGCCAGCTCCGCGGTCAAGTTCATCAAAGGTCTCGTGAGCCGGTTTGGGGTCCCCAACCGCATCATCACCGATAATGGCTCGCAGTTCACTAGCAATCTCTTCAAGACATATTGTGCTAACCTTGGAACGCGGATCTGCTACGCTTCGGTGGCGCACCCCCGGAGCAATGGTCAAGCCGAACGCGCCAACGCGGAGGTCCTAAGAGGCCTCAAGACTAGGACCTTCAAGAAGAAGCTCGAGGCCTGCGGCAGGGGCTGGCATGACGAGCTCCAGTCCGTGTTGTGGTCCATCTGCACCACCACCACCAAGCCAACGGGCGAGACCCCATTCTTCCTCGTCTACGGAGCAGAGGCGGTTCTCCCTCACGAGGTCAAGCATCACTCTGCGCGGGTCCTGGCGTTTGATGAGGCGCAGCAGGACGCCATGCGGGGGATGGACCTCGTGCTGGGGGAGGAACGCCGCCGTGAAGCCACGCTATGGGCGACAAGATACCAGCAGGCGCTGCGACGGTACCACTGTTGTAGCGTCCGCTCCAGGACGCTCGAGGTGGGTGACCTCGTCCTAAGGCGGGTGCTCTCCAGGGAAGGGCTGCATAAGCTCTCACCCATGTGGGAGGGCCCGTTTAGGGTCGCCCACGTCTCCAGGCCTGGCGCCGCGCGCCTGGAGACGCAGGACGGGGTACCCATCCAGAACGCCTGGAACATCCAGCACCTCCGGAAGTTCTACCCATGAGGAAAGGCCCAGCGCTTGTGAAGAAGGCCCAATGCCTGTGAAGGTCTCCGCTCATGACACTCACATAATAATGAGTGGGGCTGTACACGCCCGGAGTCTCAGGAGTGCCGCCCCTCGGGCCGCTGGGGCTCCCTCCCACGTCCTAGTGGCAGCACTTAGCTCTGCGCTGGTGAGAAGACAAGACTAGGTGCCGGACGCGGCTTTTCATTTGCTTTCCGTAGTTGGCTTGCCCGTCTTTAATCGAAATTTGCTTTTTGGTGTCCCTTGCCGGTCTTGTTCCATCGCCTTCTGCCTCTGTTTCTGCCTTCGGTTCTCTGTTTGACCTGTACTCTCTCGCGCGTCCCTCGCGAGGGGGCTGGACAGGTGCCCTCGTGAGCGTCTTGTCTATTTTTTCGCGAGGCACCCTTGTTCGAGCCGCAAGCCGGCGCACCTCTCTCAATCTGTGCCCCTCGGGTACCGCGATGCGAGGCGCTGGGTCATGGCCAGCGGCGCCTGCGACCAGGGCTCGGGATCTCCTAACAAATTTTTGCAGTTCCTAGACGCCTCGCCAGGTACTGAGAAATGCGCACCTCGTGAGGCGGAAACTACTTCAAGCGCATCAAGCTAAGTTATTCTTATGTGCCTATATAAAACATTGATATTGCGACGCGACACAGGAACAATAAACACAACATAACAACTTGGAAATCATAGTTTGTTGCACGCCCCCGCGGGGCCCCATACTTGTCTCTCTCTCTCTCAATGCAGGAAGGAAAGGAAGAACGAAACAAAAGCGACGTGTGCCTTGCAGCAGTTCGCGAGGATGGATCCATGACGCTCTCCTGGGCTCAGCCAGACCCCTCCTCGCGCTTCACCGGGGCGCGACGACAAGATGACCCGCTGCTGCCCTCGAAGCGGGCGCGGCGGCGTGGCGGCTGGTCATAGCCACCGCTGGTGGAGCTGTCGCCGGAGGAAGAGCCATCATAGCTTGGCGAGCCGTGATCGGCGCCGAGGGCGGGTCCACCTTCGTCCTCGTCATGACCGTCGCCAAGGCCGAGCACCTCGTCGCCGTCGTTGTCCTCAGGGCAGCACTCGACGCGGCGGCCATCTTCTCCAAACACCCTCACGTAGAGGGTCGCGTTGCCGGCGTATTTGAAGTGGAGGGTGCACCGCCTGCCCAGCCGCGCGCACGGGCAAACGTCTGCCAGCCGCAGGCTAGGGCTGCGTTGCCCGCGACGGAGACCTCAACCGTGACCAAGGAAGCTCTGCTGCAGAAGCCGTCCGCCTGCAGCCAGAGCCCGCCTGGACCTGTCGCTGGCAGCTCGCCGATGAAGAAACGCGGGAGCTGAAGCCAGGTGCCGGCCGGGTTCTCCGACCACACGACGAACTCCGGCAGCACGGCCGGGGAGGCCGTGCGACCATGGCGCGTCTCCCCTCATCGATCGGGCTGCCACGACATGGGCGACTCCCGCCGCGCGAAGGGGCGCCGCCGCGGCCGCGGCCGGCCACGGCGGGGGTCTTTGTGTGCTTACGGGGACGGTCGCGCCCGCGCTTGGGCGGCGGGGAGCCGGGGCCCTCTTGGCGAGCCTTCCCCTTCTCCGCGGCCGAAAACCTCTTCGCAGGCGCCATGGATGTCGCTGCTAACAACGGAGCGAGGAAGAAGAAGCGAGCGGAGCAGGAAGAGATGAGCAACGGGGGCTCCTCCCCCTCCTCATTTATAGCAAGAGAAGGCCAACCGGCGATCCCCACGATCACAGGTAATGATGATATTTTTCTGCATGCAGCAGGGACTCGTCAAGTCGGGCAGTTGCCGAGATAGCGTGTTGAACCGGAGACGCCCACGTCCAATCAATCGCCACGCGTCGACCAAGGCCGCGGGCTGTTGGGGCCCGCGGCGCTCCGCACTTGCCCTTTGGCTTCGCCTCGAAGCCCAAGTCCGAGCGCACCTTGGGCCCAGGGGCTACTGTCGGCGTCCTGGGAACGGGGGTCCCTAGACTTGCCTGCCTGCGGCCCACGGCGTGGCTCCACCAGCGGCCCTATACGGCCCATCTTCACCAGCAAACACTCAAGACCCTCGCAAGGGGCCAAGCCTCGCGAGGCGGACGACACAAGACCTCCTCAGGAGTGGCCTCACCAGGTTGGCTCACGAGGGGCGGAGATATCAAGGCAAGGGACACCTCGCGAGGTTCCTGGGATGCAAGCCATGACGACTGGAGCCGGGCAGGCGCCAGCGTGCGCAGTGTCCTCGTTTCCTCTTTGGTGCTAAAGGGGCAAGCTCAGGCGAGGAGTCCCGAGGCATCATGCAAAGGTTTCCATATCGGTGTAACGAGACCAAGACCAGCAGGACGGTAGGACCAAGGTCACCGTGTGTGACGCCCCCGGTTTGACCGTACACTAATCATGCACGCAAAATGTGTACGATCAAGATCAGGGACTCACGGGAAGATATCACAACACAACTCTAATGCATAAATAAGTCATACAAGCATCATAATACAAGCCAGGGGCCTCGAGGGCTCGAATACAAGTGCTCGATCATAGACGAGTCAGCAGAAGCAACAATATCTGAGGACAAACATAAGTTAAACAAGTTTGCCTTAAGAAGGCTAGCACAAAAGTAACAACGATCGAAAAGGCAAGGCCTCCTGCCTGGGACCTCCTAACTACTCCTCGAAGCCGAACTCCATGTAGAATCATCCTCGGGATCTCTAGCTCCTGGACTCCAGCATCTGGTTGCGACAATCAGGTATAGGAAAGGGGAAAAGAGGGAGAAAAGCAACCGTGAGTACTCATCCAAAGTACTCGCAAGCAAGGAGCTACACTACATATGCATGGGTATATGTGTAAAGGGCCATATCAGTGGACTGAACTGCAGAATGCCAGAATAAGGGGGGGATAGCTAATCCTGTCGAAGACTACGCTTCTGGCCATCTCCATCTTGCAGCATGTAGAAGAGAGTAGATTGAAGTCCTCCAAGTAGCATCGCATAGCATAATCCTACCCGGCGATCCCCTCCTCGTCGCCCTGTTAGAGAGCGATCACCGGTTGTATCTGGCACTTGGAAGGGTGTATTTTATTCAGTATCCAGTTCTAGTTGTCATAAGGTCAAGGTACAACTCCGGGTCGTCCTTTTACCGAGGGACACGGCTATTCGAATAGATAAACTTCCCTGCAGGGGTGCACCACATAACCCAACACGCTCGATCCCATTTGGCCGGACACACTTTTCTAGGTCATGCCCGGCCTCGTAAGATCAACACGTCGCAGCCCCACCTAAGCACAACAGAGAGGTCAGCACACCGGTCTAACCCTATGCGCGCAGGGGTCTGGGCCCATCGCCCTATGCACACCTGCACGTTGCGTACGCGGCCGGAAGCAGACCTAGCCTAGTGGCGTTCCAGTCCAATACGGCGCGCGCCACTCAGTCGCTGACGTCAAGAAGGCTTCGGCTGATACCACGACGCCGGGATACCCATAACTACTCCCACGTAGATGGTTAGTGCGTATAGACCAAATGGCCAGACTCAGATCAAATACCAAGATCTCGTTAAGCGTGTTAAGTAACCACGAACGCCGACCAGGGCCAGGCCCACCTCTGTCCTAGGTGGTCTCAACCTGCCCTGTCGCTCCGCCATAAAGTAACAGTCGGGGGCCGTCAGGAACCCAGGCCCACCTCTACCGGGATGGAGCCACCTGCCCTTTCAGCCCCCTCATCAGAATCACTTGCGGGTACTCAACGAGCCGACCCGACTTTAGTCACCACATGTGTCATGTATATAATGTATAAAGTATATACCCGTGATCACCTCCCGAAGTGATCACGGCCCAGTAGTATAGCATGGCAGACGGACAAGAGTGTAGGGCCACTGATGGAACACTAGCATCCTATACTAAGCAGTAGGATAGCAGGTAAGGATAACAACTGTAGCAACAAAGACAGGCTATGCATCAGGATAGGATTAACGGAAAGCAGTAACATGCTACACTACTCTAATGCAAGCAGTATAGAGAAGAATAGGCGATATCTGGTGATCAAGGGGGGGGGGCTTGCCTGGTTGCTCTGGCAAGAAGGAGGGGTCGTCAACTCCGTAGTCGAACTGGGTAGCAGCAGCGTCGGTCTCGTAGTCTACCGGAGAAGGAGAGGGGGAAGAAACAGTAAATACGGAGCAAACAAAGCATCACAAAACATAAGGAGGCAAAAACGCGGTGCTAGGTATGCCCTAACGCGGTAGTAAGCGATACCGGCGAAGAGGGGAAACATCCGGGAAAATATCCCCGGTGTTTCACGTTTTTGGACAGATGAACCGGAGGTGAAATGTTGCAGGTTCACTATGCTAGGGACGTGTGGCTGACAAACGGACTACGTATTCGGATTCGTCTCGTCGTTCTAACCAACTTTCATATACAAAGTTTTTCCATTCGAGCTACAGATTAATTTATATTAATTTTTAAAGATTTAAATCATTTAAGGATTTATTTAATTAATTTATTCAACATTATCCAGAACAGTAAAATATGACGTCAGCATGACATCATACTGACGTCAGCAGTCAACTTTGCATTTGACTGGGTCAACTACGGGTGGGTCCCGCATGTACACTTCTTAGCTTAATTAGCGTTTAGCTAATTAATTACTGTTTAATTAAATTAACTAATTAATTAGATTAATTTAATTAGGACTAATTAACTTAATTAATTTACTAATTAACTAATTAATAATTTTTATTAATTACATTTTTATTAATTAATTTATTATTTTTATTATTTATTTATTTATTTATTTTTATGAATTATTTTTAGTATTTATTTATTTATTTTTATTAATTATTTATTTATTTAATTCCTTTTCTTTTTTTTCTTTTTTTTACATAAATCGTTCTGGGCAGTAGGCCCCGTTTGTCATAGGCCCAGAGGGCCGATGCGGGTTAGCGGGCGTCGGGTGCTGGGCGGAGCCGGGCGTCGGGCGTCGTCGCCCGACTGGGCGGGCGCCCAAATCGACGGGCAGGGGGGGCGCCAGCCACGGGCGTGGCGAGGCTGCCGGCGCCCACGACGCCGGCCAAGGGAGGCGGCGGAGGGCGGCGCCACGGGAGGGAGGAGGAGAGGGCGGAGACGAGGCGAGCGGCGGTTCCGGCGAGCTGCAGCAGCGTCGGCGAGGCAGGGTAGCGAGGGGCGCGGGCAAGGGCTCGGCAGGCGGGGCACGGGGTAGGGGCGACCGGCAACGGTGGCCGTGGGCGAGGCAGGGCACGGCCACGGGGCACGGGTGGGCGCGTGCAGGGCGCGCCCCGAGCAGGGTGCAGGGGAGCGGGTGAGCGGCGTGGTGGCGCTAGGTGAGGGCGGGCTCGTGCGGTGAGCAGGGAAGGGCGCGCGTCGGCCGGGAACGAGGCATGAGGAGAGAGGAGAGGGGGGTAGCGGCTCACAGGGGGGGCGTAGGGTTCGGGGCAACGGGGCTTGGGGAGGAGGACGAGGAGGCGACGACGACGGGGCATGGCTCCATCGAAGAAGTGGCGGGACGAGGTGGCGACGTCGGGGGTGCCAGGCGCGCGGCCCAGATCCGGTCGGGGACTTCGAGGAGACGAGGAAGAAGCGGTCTAGTGGGGCCGGTCGAGGACGGGGGTCGAGGTGGAAGGCAGCGGTGGCGGCTCCGGCGATGTGGTCCCGGGCGGCGGCATCAGGTTCGATCCCCCGATCTGGAGCGGGGGGTGGGGCGAGCGACGTGGGGAGAGTGGGGTGGATCAGGGAGAGTGGGGGGATAGGGTTTCCTGGGGTGGGGGATAAGGGAGGCCAGTTGGGCCAGGGTGGAGCTGGGCCTTTCGGCGGGGGGGGGGGGATGGTGCTGGCCGGCTGGGCCGCTTGGCCCAGTTGGCCAGGGGGGGTTCCTTTTCACTCTTTTTTTGTTTGTGTTTCTTTTCTGTTTTATTTTAGTTACATTTAATTTTAGTTTTGCAAAATGCCAAATGAGCACCTAAATTAGTATTACTAATTAGTCCACTGCCACAATTAACTTGGCACCTAAAATAAAATATTTTGTAATTGTTTAGTATTTAAAGTATTTAAATAATAGTCTTGCTACTGTTTTATTACCATTTGAATATTTGAACATTTTTATAAAAGTGTGGTTCTCCACCATAATTACCTACGCATTATTTGGCACAACCCGAACATTTTAGTTTTAAAGTTTGAAAACTTTTGTTGTTTGCCTTTTATTCAATTTTGAATTTGAATTGGTTTTTGAACTAACGAAAGGGATTAACTACAGTGTCAGAGGTGACGTGGCATCAATAGTAGGGAATTACTGTAGTCTAATTATCCGGGCGTCACAATTCTCCTCCACTACAAGAAATCTCCCCGAGATTTAAGAGGGAAGTAAAGGGGGAAGGTTCGGTTTACGAAATTCTAGGGAGTGTTCTTGGTCTTGGTTGTTCTTCTCGAAGAGGTTGATCCATTACATTGATGTCTTCATCCTGCTGTTTCAGGTTATCATGATGAAGTTGTCGTTCTTTCTTCGGGAACTCCATTGTACTTACGAAGAATAAAGGGTGGGTATATTCCAGGAGAACGGACCTCTGCAAGGTTGACTATCTGGTAGCTAACATCTGGGAAGGTGGCAGAAATTAACTCTCGATCTAGATCTTAAGAAAAGCCGAGAGCAAGTAAGAAAGTACCATGAGAAGTTTCAAACGGGTAGGCAATCGTTCGAAGCCTGAAACAGAGTGTGGAAGGGGTTCAAAGCAATCGGAATAAGTATTATGTCTGATGCCAGTATAGATCAGTAGGACGGTGGTCCGTGAATTACATACGAGGCCACGCGCGATGAATAAATTTGGGAACAGGGGGTGCACAGGAGAGTCAGGTTTTGATCCTGTGGAACTGTGGGTTATGGGCCCACCATGTGGGTTAAAAGTAGGAAGGGCGGTGACATCTTGCACGATCATGATAGCAAGGCATGTCAGAGGTTAGCCTGTCAGTTATATGTCAGCAACATCGTCGATACCAAGGGCGAGGGACGAAGAGAACCATTTTCCTGCTCGTTGAAACGAGGCGGACCATTAGGCAAGGTTCTCGTCCATCGGTGGTTACCGAAATGTCACCAACAATAGTAACAGGGTCTTACTGACAGAGTTGTACACCGAGGTGTTTACATAAGCAGGAGAATATTACTGCTTAGATCATATAGATCACCAGAAAGGTTAAACCAAACAATGGAAAGGAAAATATGATTATCAGATTAAACAGAAGAATGGAAAGGAAAATGTGTTTAAACACATATTTCAAGGGTATATCCTTCCCAAGGACAAGCAGAGCATGATATCCATGACATGATATAATGTAGAAAACTCTTTAGGTACGGGAGAGAAATTTCATGACATTACCCATACAACGGTGTTTGGATAATTGAGCAGGAAACAATTAGTTTTGGGCTTCAAATGTTCCTGTTGAAAATCAGAGTAACATAGACATGCTTCGAGATAGCATTGACATGGTCAATAGGTAAGATCAGGCTATGGATACACAAAGGATCCATCAGGAACAACTTATAGAGTAAGTCTTACAATTTCCTCATGGAAGAATAGTTAACCTTGCTAAAAAAAGGAATTTATAACAAAAGGTCCTCTGGCTAGGGGTGCTAAGCAAAGACACCACCTTACCGGGTTATGTAGAGACCAATGTTATAACTCTTGGAAATATGTTCCAACCATCATATTTGACCAAGATTCAGATCGGATTGGTGTTAGAATAACTCAGACTCAGGATGCTTGAGAAGAAAGGTGCAACACAAATTGTCGTAACGACATCGAAGATTCTCGGGAGATGAACTATGGAAGCGAGTTCCGAACAAAGGTTCATCATTAAATCAAGGAGAGGTGAGGAGGTGACTGATTGACTCAGCGACAATCCATTGAGATTTCCAAAATGTGGATTTCCACCGCTATGTGAACAAGGAGATAACATTAACTAGATCGAATGACTTAATGATGTATGCTCGAGGAAAACATACACAATTAAACATTGGTTGAAATGTGCACCCGAAATATGGGCTAGGTAGCACAATCAATGTTCGAATGATGATTCATTAAGCCATAGACGTAGAATGAAGCTATAGACGAATAACTCCAAAGCAATAGGGCTGCTGGAAGTTTAGAATTTACACATCACAGACCATTGGTCGGTATTCCTTTTAGAAACAACACGGGGACCAAGAAAGAATGGTGATGGGGAGAAGTATCACTGTACCAAGATGTCATTCGAGGTGGTGAAATTCTTACAACATACTTGACGTAAAATTTGGTAATACTCCAGGGTACAACATATCATAAGCTAGATAGCAGGGAAATCAAGGTACAACACAAAACACGCACAAGTTTGTGTTGAATGGAAGGCAATAAAATGGTCGATGATAAAACAAATCATCGAGGGCAAGGATGGTATTTCTCATCCAGAATTCGATAGATATCTTGGAAGAGCTCAGAATGTTGATGATGTTCACGACACATTTGTAGCGAGAATTTATGAAGAGGTAATCGATCGGCGATGTCATCAAGTCAAAGGAATGATGAAGCGAAAAGTTATTGGAACCAGGGGTACGACACAAACTTGAAATCAAGCTTGTTGTTCAAGGCGAACTAATATGACGAGGAAGATCGACGTAAGCTTAGCTCATCATCGAAAGTTGTGTTCCGGGAAGGACCGGGTAGCACAGTTAAAAAGTTTGCACGATAATGATATAGCCGATAAGGCTAGGAATGACTTGAAGGATTATTAAACTCGTAAGCAACAAGAATTACTTAGAGTTATTGAATCGGAGTGCGGAATCGATTCGCTTATCGGTGTTCTCGAGTGACTAATAACTCAGAGCCCGTGGAAAATTGGAATCAGTGAGAACGTAGCACTTGATGAAAAACTCATAAGAAGTTATGCAGTTCCATGATAATCTCGAGATACCAGGGGGTAATACTCGACGACAAACCAAAATAGAGGTTGGACTGGGGTATTGCTCTGCAGGAGACAAGTGCCTAACTTGTACGAGAAATGGTGTTTAAAGGAGAACATGGTCGGATCCACGATTGCAAAAGGCCAGATCCCAGATATAAGATGAACTTATACCAAGGGAATAATTAATTTAAGAAAAGCTTTAATGATAAGATCTACATCGTGTCCTTGGGCATGAACGCAAAGTTCAAGGTCGACTCCCACTTCTTCAATGCATAACCTTTCATTCACTTCTCGCGTTTGATGAAGTTGCAGTGTTGAAAATTTTTATCTGGCAAAATACCAGAAGAGTATGACTCATGAAAACTTCCGAGTTCACACATATTATGGAAGGCATAGGTTCAACCCATCAGGGCATCTTAGGAACATATACCACAAACTTCGGAGTAAATAATACAAGCTCGAAAGTAGAGCATGGTTCACAAAGCAGAGGATACAATTTACCAAAGGCATCATGTATCCGAGGAAAAGCTCACAAGCTTATTTAATATGGAGGACATTGTCGGATAAAATCCAACAAAGGAACCGATGGTCCACAAGGGATCTGATGTGAGCATCGGTACTCAACCAGAGGAAGAAGAATGCAAGGAGATCTGATTATAGAAGCAACTGACTAACTCAAAGCTCAAATGCAAAGGAATTATGATTTCCAAATCAAGGGATCAGAAGCAAACGCTCTGATTAAGGATGGATAAGTTGAATAGCCTTAGGGGTACAATCGATGGCAATTCGATTGGTCGATACCAGCTCATGTTTAAAATGACGTTTGAGCCAGAAGGAAGAATTCTAGGATCTGATTGAGGATTGTGAGCATTCGCAATATTTTGAATCAACGGACTCAAAATGATAATGACAAGAGATGCCAATAAGATTACGAGACTTATGGGATTAACCATAATGCAAGCAAACAAGAATTTCAAGAGCAATAGGCTCCTGAGGATTTTCGGAAGATCGAATAGTATTTTGAAGACTATTGTGGAATACTTGAATCAACTGGGGATGACCGGATACTCGGTAAGTGCGAGAATTATCCGTAGGGGTATTCAGGTGACAAAGAACAGCAAGGCAGTAAGCTCAAAGGATTCTCGGAACAACAGAGAGAATTTCGGGGTATCTTGTAATAACAAGATCAACTGGGAAACATTGTATGAATGGCGAGTATACGTGGTTATCCATAGGAGTTTATCGATGAAAGAGAATTGCAAAAGCAATGAACACAAGTTCTCGGGTTATCAGCGGAGAGTATCTTCAGGGTCTTCACGTGCAGCAGACGATCATCAGTAATAAGGGGCTTCGGGTGAAAGTGATAACGAGATCCTAATGTTAGATTTAGTAAAATTCACTTAACCCGAATAGAAGAGAGATCAGAGTCCCAGAGTATAGACAAGGAGTAAAAGATCCTAATACCACCCAATGGCGACGTGGGCCCGTAAGCCACACAGCCATGTTAGTAAAACAGTTTTCACTGACTAGACTCAACTTCGGCCAAGGAGTTGGAAAGGGGGATTCCTACAGGCAGTTGGCTCTGATACCAACTTGTGACGCCCCCGGTTTGACCGTACACTAATCATGCACGCAAATGTGTACGATCAAGATCAGAGACTCACGGGAAGATATCACAACACAACTCTAATGCATAAATAAGTCATACAAGCATCATAATACAAGCCAGGGGCCTCGAGGGCTCGAATACAAGTGCTCGATCATAGACGAGTCAGCGGAAGCAACAATATCCGAGGACAAACATAAGTTAAACAAGTTTGCCTTAAGAAGGCTAGCACAAAAGTAACAACGATCGAAAAGGCAAGGCCTCCTGCCTGGGACCTCCTAACTACTCCTCGAAGCCGAACTCCATGTAGAATCATCCTCGGGATCTCTAGCTCCTGGACTCCAGCATCTGGTTGCGACAATCAGGTATAGGAAGGGAAAAAGAGGGAGAAAAGCAACCGTGAGTACTCATCCAAAGTACTCGCAAGCAAGGAGCTACATTACATATGCATGGGTATATGTGTAAAGGGCCATATCAGTGGACTGAACTGCAGAATGCCAGAATAAGAGGGGGATAGCTAATCCTGTCGAAGACTACGCTTCTGGCCATCTCCATCTTGCAGCATGTAGAAGAGAGTAGATTGAAGTCCTCCAAGTAGCATCGCATAGCATAATCCTACCCGGCGATCCCCTCCTCGTCGCCCTGTTAGAGAGCGATCACCGGTTTGTATCTGGCACTTGGAAGGGTGTATTTTATTCAGTATCCGGTTCTAGTTGTCATAAGGTCAAGGTACAACTCCGGGTCGTCCTTTTACCGAGGGACACGGCTATTCGAATAGATAAACTTCCCTGCAGGGGTGCACCACATAACCCAACACGCTCGATCCCATTTGGCCGGACACACTTTTCTGGGTCATGCCCGGCCTCGTAAGATCAACACGTCGCAGCCCCACCTAAGCACAACAGAGAGGTCAGCACGCCGGTCTAACCCTATGCGCGCAGGGGTCTGGGCCCATCGCCCTATGCACACCTGCACGTTGCGTACGCGGCCGGAAGCAGACCTAGCCTAGTGGCGTTCCAGTCCAATCCGGCGCGCGCCACTCAGTCGCTGACGTCAAGAAGGCTTCGGCTGATACCACGACGCCGGGATACCCATAACTACTCCCGCGTAGATGGTTAGTGCGTATAGACCAAATGGCCAGACTCAGATCAAATACCAAGATCTCGTTAAGCGTGTTAAGTAACCGCGAACGCCGACCAGGGCCAGGCCCACCTCTCTCCTAGGTGGTCTCAACCTGCCCTGTCGCTCCGCCATAAAGTAACAGTCGGGGGCCGTCAGGAACCCAGGCCCACCTCTACCGGGATGGAGCCACCTGTCCTTTCAGCCCCCTCATCAGAATCACTTGCGGGTACTCAACGAGCCGACCCGACTTTAGTCACCACATGTGTCATGTATATAATGTATAAAGTATATACCCGTGATCACCTCCCGAAGTGATCACGGCCCAGTAGTATAGCATGGCAGACGGACAAGAGTGTAGGGCCACTGATGGAACACTAGCATCCTATACTAAGCAGTAGGATAGCAGGTAAGGATAACAACTGTAGCAACAAAGACAGGCTATGCATCAGGATAGGATTAACGGAAAGCAGTAACATGCTACACTACTCTAATGCAAGCAGTATAGAGAAGAATAGGCGATATCTGGTGATCAAGGGGGGGGCTTGCCTGGTTGCTCTGGCAAGAAGGAGGGGTCGTCAACTCCGTAGTCGAACTGGGTAGCAGCAGCGTCGGTCTCGTAGTCTACCGGAGAAGGAGAGGGGGAAGAAACAGTAAATACGGAGCAAACAAAGCATCACAAAACATAAGGAGGCAAAAACGCGGTGCTAGGTATGCCCTAACGCGGTAGTAAGCGATACCGGCGAAGGGGGGAAACATCCGGGAAAATATCCCCGGTGTTTCACGTTTTCGGACAGATGAACCGGAGGTGAAATGTTGCAGGTTCACTATGCTAGGGACGTGTGGCTGACAAACGGACTACGTATTCAGATTCGTCTCGTCGTTCTGAGCAACTTTCATATACAAAGTTTTTCCATTCGAGCTACGAATTAATTTATATTAATTTTTAAAGATTTAAATCATTTTAGGATTTATTTAATTAATTTATTCAACATTATCCAGAACAGTAAAATATGACGTCAGCATGACATCATACTGACGTCAGCAGTCAACTGTGCATTTGACTGGGTCAACTACGGGTGGGTCCCGCATGTCATACACTTCTTAGCTTAATTAGGGTTTAGCTAATTAATTACTGTTTAATTAAATTAACTAATTAATTAGATTAATTTAATTAGGATTAATTAACTTAATTAATTTACTAATTAATTAATAATTTTTTTCTTTTTTTTACATAAATCGTTCTGGGCAGTGGGCCCCGTTTGTCATAGGCCCAGAGGGCCGATGCGGGTTAGCGGGCGTCGGGTGCTGGGCGGAGCCGGGCGTCGGGCGTCGTCGCTCGACTGGGCGGGCGCCCAAATCGACGGGCAGGGGGGGCGCCAGCCACGGGCGTGGCGAGGCCGCCGGCGCCCACGACGCCGGCCAAGGGAGGCGGCGGAGGGCGGCGCCACGGGAGGGAGGAGGAGAGGGCGGAGACGAGGCGAGCGGCGGTTCCGGCGAGCTGCAGCAGCGTCGGCGAGGCAGGGTAGCGAGGGGCGCGGGCAAGGGCTCGGCAGGCGGGGCACGGGGTAGGGGCGACCGGCAGCGGTGGCCGTGGGCGAGGCAGGGCACGGCCACGGGGCACGGGTGGGCGCGTGCAGGGCGCGCCCCGAGCAGGGTGCAGGGGAGCGGGTGAGCGGCGTGGTGGCGCTAGGTGAGGGCGGGCTCGTGCGGTGAGCAGGGGAGGGCGCGCGTCGGCCGGGAACGAGGCATGAGGAGAGAGGAGAGGGGGGTAGCGGCTCACAGGGGGGCGTAGGGTTCGGGGCAACGGGGCTTGGGGAGGAGGACGAGGAGGCAACGACGACGGGGCATGGCTCCGTCGAAGAAGTGGCGGGACGAGGTGGCGACGTCGGGGGTGCCAGGCGCGCGGCCCAGATCCGGTCGGGGACTTCGAGGAGACGAGGAAGAAGCGGTCCAGTGGGGCCGGTCGAGGACGGGGGTCGAGGTGGAAGGCAGCGGTGGCGGCTCCGGCGATGTGGTCCCGGGTGGCGGCATCGGGTTCGATCCCCCAATCTGGAGCGGGGGGTGGGGCGAGCGACGTGGGGAGAGTGGGGTGGATCAGGGAGAGTGGGGGGATAGGGTTTCTTGGGGTGGGGGATAAGGGAGGCCAGTTGGGCCAGGGTGGAGCTGGGCCTTTCGGCGGGGGGGGGGGGGGGGATGGTGCTGGCCGGCTGGGCCGCTTGGCCCAGTTGGCCAGGGGGGGTTCCTTTTCACTTTTTTTGTTTGTGTTTCTTTTCTGTTTTATTTTAGTTACATTTAATTTAATTTTGCAAAATGCCAAATGAGCACCTAAATTAGTATTACTAATTAGTCCACTGCCACAATTAACTTGGCACCTAAAATAAAATATTTTGTAATTGTTTAGTATTTAAAGTATTTAAATAATAGTCTTGCTACTGTTTTATTACCATTTGAATATTTGAACATTTTTATAAAAGTGTGGTTCTCCACCATAATTACCTACGCATTATTTGGCACAACCCGAACATTTTAGTTTTAAAGTTTGAAAACTTTTGTTGTTTGCCTTTTATTCAATTTTGAATTTGAATTGGTTTTTGAACTAACGAAAGGGATTAACTACAGTGTCAGAGGTGACGTGGCATCAATAGTAGGGAATTACTGTAGTCTAATTATCCGGGCGTCACACCGTGGAGCCCAAGACGGCGTCACCACCAGAGCCTTTGGCAGGCGAAGACCACCTTTAGTCAGGATAACTTGTACTAACTGTCTCCCTTCGAATTTGGCCGTTGTTGGATCCCTTTCCCGTTCAATATTTGGGGAGAGGACCTGGGCTTCTATAAATAGGACTAGCCACCACCGTAGGAGGCAACTGATTGAGATCATCCTCACCCACACAAGCCTACCAAGCACAAGAACACCTCTCCTCAGGAGGCTGTTCTTCCCTTATACTGTTCATCATCAGCCCAAGAGGCAATCCACCACACCACACTGGAGTAGGGTATTACACCACAACGGTGGCCCGAACGAGTATAAATCTCATCTCTCTTGTGTTGCGGGTTCGTTGAGCTAGGCCTTGAGATCGCGGTGAGGCTGAGGGCGTGATTAGGTAGGGAGAGATCTTCGCGCGCACCCCAGTGTTCGAACCTCAAGGGTTTTGCCGGAACCCGAAATCCGACAGCATCGATTATCGCCGACCGATGACGAGTTTCACGCTTCCATCAAACCACTGGGCTCCAGTCCGAATTACGTGTCACTCGCTTTTCTCCAGCTGAATAGGCTTCGACTCCCTTTGCACTTACATCATAGCCCCTCAATCCAGCTCCACCTTCAACAAGACTCCATGGTAGATGACCAGTCCACCCTCGCGCCCCTTCGACTTCAAGCTCTCATGTGCGCACTGTCTTGAATCAACCCCGCGCCATAGTCTTGTCGAAGCCACACAAGCCCTCTGGGCCCGCGCCACGTGTTTCCACGCCCAGAAGTCGGTCACCATCGGCAACAAGCTCATATGTCTTCGCCGCCGATCCCACCACCGTCTTCTGTACCAACTGACTCACGTCGATCCATCAGACTGTCCAAGTCTAACCCAGTCGAACTTATCCGACTGCATGACACACTCGAGACACCCAAATCGTCTTCCGCGAATCTCCATCCATTACCTGATAATACTACTCAGAGTCCAACTGTAACCTACCTTGTACACAATATTCGACACAACTCTAACAACCCCAACTCAATATGACTGAGAGCAACACGACAGGGCATACAACTTTCAAAGCCACTTCCCAGAGTCTATTGCTTGCCTGGTATTTTAGTTTCCATTTGTCTATTGACATCTCATCATTTGTATCATTCCGTATGTATTCTTATTCATACTAATGGTCGTTGGGGGGTGATTTAGAGAACAAATATTTGTTACACGTGCTGCTCATAGTGTTGCTTAACTTTTTGGATGATGTTTCAAATAGTCTCAACAACCGGATCGACTAAAAGCCCGACCGCAGCCTACGGTAACTGACATGTACCTAGGCTATGGGCAACACGTCTAACAAATGTATGTTCTATAAATCATCCCCAAAAGCCATTAGCATGAATAAGAATAAATACGGAAATGATATAAATAGAAGACCCGCTGCGCCATTGACTTGGAAACCAACCGCATCCCGTAAGTTAACCCAAGAAGCGAAGCAGCTAATACAATCGAAAATTTAAGTGAACTTTTGAAGGATGTTTATCACCGAATGGCATGCATGTGATTATATTCGTATTGTGTTTGCATTTGCCCTGTATATACCAATGGTAGACAACGATGATGGGTGCTCATGTCCTTCTTTGGCTGACCAACGTAACCCAATAGCCGGGTCAATAGAAAGGCCAACCACACCACCCTACGGCACATGACCTGAGCCGTCACAACCAGGGACCCCTACTTGCAACAGCCGAGACAATCCGGGACCCTTCGGGCAGACCCTAAAGTCCAAATACCGGGCATACATTCGAAAAAAGGCATCCGGCTAATAGGACGCGATGGCAAGAGGTCGTGGCACAACCCGACATCCACATGTCAATGAACAAAACAGCTCGTCGGGATGTGACCGACGTGCACATTGAGTCAGACGCTCACGCATGCCTGTCGTGTTTTCAGTGAGTCCATCTTTCCACACTACCGTCCAGCCGGACAAGATATTTTGGGATGTGTTCCCGCACTCTCAAAACCAACTTCGTGAAGTCATCAATACTAATGAACCAGAGATGAGATTGGCTCTACCTACATTAGTTTTTTGTTTTACTAACGCGGCGCATGGAGCCTTAATGGAGAGAGGATAAAAGAAGCCATCATCCCATCCCGTCGATTGCAAACATCCAGCTCAGGTTGGCCGAATATTGTTTGGTGGCTGAGTTACTCGCGGGCTTTGCAGCGGAAAAATAAACAACATCAAAATAATTTGGAGTGTGTTGTCGCTGGCTGGCGAGAATATAGTCTGGCAAGGCACATGCGAACAAATAGGCGGTTGGAAAGAGGACCAACTAGGGCAACCGAACAACCAGAATTTGACAATTATGCAACAAGGAAAGGTGAGAGCATAAAAAAACATAGTCCATTCACCTACCCAAGCAAACGACTTATGTGTTGCTAGAGAAAACAATGGAAAAAAAACATGGTCCATTCACCTATACAAACACACTACAAGCATAATCATTTGCAGACTTCTCGAAAAAAACTACTCAAATAGTTCACTTACCTTTCGGGTTGCAACTGGTTCAAATAGATTCAACTCCACAAGATTACTAAGCAACAAGATTTATCTCATGTCCTAAAGAACGTAAAGGAGTATTTACGCTAAAGAAAGACATGAGCAACAATTTTGATTAAAAGAACACATGGACAACGATCAGCCCATCATTAGTGAATACAATATGAACGGATTCACTTGCATGTAATTAACGAAAAACATTTTAAAAATTTGTTCATAGGTTGCTTCGAGCTATTTTTTGGCTCGTATATTAGCTTTGATTCGTTCATTCACATCTAGTTCATTTATATCATTCTCATATGTATTCTTATTCATGCAAATGGACTTTGGGGAATGATTTATGGAATGAACATTTATTAGACATGTTGCCCATAGCGTTTCTTAGCTTCTTGGTTGCAGTCAGTTACTTTGCTTAACTTTTGGGCTACAGTCTCATGCAGTAGAAAACGAATCACGAGAGAAAACTATGTGCAATGATCATTGTCGAGGCAAATAGAAACACAATACGAACATAATCATTTACAAACAGTTGAGGAAAAATATCTTTCAAATAGATCGCTTAACTTTCGGGGTGTAGTTGATCTCTACGCCAATTGGCGCAACGGGTCATCTAGTAGGAGTAATATCCTGGAGGCATGCATCGTCAACTATGAAAGTGAATGCTTTATGACACTTAACATCCTATATATCTATAATACCTAAATAGTTCATCCCCACTATTGTATTTCTCTTAACATGTAGCCTATCCACCTCATCACACTTGCCACCTCAGCATTCTTTTAGTGACTTACAAGCGGGACCCAGCACTACATCAACCCTGCCACTTCAGCATGCACATAATGGCCAAGGGACCCACCACAACCTGGCCTCTCTCTGCCTCATTCATCGCTCTCACAGGTCAAACCATCAAGCGCTCCTCTCCCCTCTCTACAATAGCGCACGACGACCCCGATTAATCTTCGCGTGTGGCGCTCCATTGGCACAACCGCCAGCGCTGGTCGCGTCCGCGGCTCACATGGAGTCCCCCTTGCGGCCTTGCCCAGACTAGGATGGCTGGTCGGGCCGAGATAGGGGGCTCCTGGCAGCGTTCGCGCCTGCCTCTGCCGACGCCGCCGGCTACCTTCACTCCTCCTACGCCCCTACCGTAGCAGTCGCGCCAGCCGCTGACGACGCCACCGGCTACCTCCCCTCCTCCTTTGTCCCCAGCCGTTATCCTTGGTGGCCTCGGTTGAGCGCTGATTCGTCCATTGCTCCCCGCAGATGGAAGATATGTACTCCCTCCGTTCGAAATTACTTGTCGCAGAAATGGATGTATCTAGACGTATTTTAGTTCTAGATACATCCATTTCCAAGACAAATAATTCCGAATGGAGGAAGTAGATGTCTAGAGGAGGCTGCAGCATGCGGTGGTGCCCTATGTTGGTCGGCGGAATCACACCGGCCACTGGGGTTTCACCTGGAAGGATGCTCTAGCCGCCGATTCTACCATGGAGTGGATGATAACCCACAAGTATAGGGGATCACAACAGTTTTCGAGGGTAGAGTATTCAATCCAAATTTATTGATTCGGCACAAGGGGAGCCAAAGAATATTCTCAAGTATTAGCAGTTGAGTCGTCAATTCAACCACACCTGGATAACTTAGTATCTGCAGCAAAGTATTTAGTAGCAAAGTAATATGGAAGTAACAGTAACAGTAGCAAAAGTAATATTTTTGGGTTTTGTAGTGATTGTAACAGTAGCAACGGAAAAGTAAATAAGCGGAGAACAATATGTGAAAAGCTCGTAGGCATTGGATCGGTGATGGAGAATTATGTCGGATGTGGTTCATCATGTAGCAGTCATAACATAGGGTGACACAAAACTAGCTCCAATTCATCAATGTAATGTAGGCATGTATTCCGAATATAGTCATACGTGCTTATGGAAAAGAACTTGCATGACATCTTTTGTCCTACCCTCCCGTGGCAGCGGGGTCCTAATGGAAACTAAGGGATATTAAGGCCTCCTTTTAATAGAGTACCGGACCAAAGCATTAACACATAGTGAATACATGAACTCCTCAAACTACGGTCATCACCGGGAGTGGTCCCGATTATTGTCACTTCGGGGTTGCCGGATCATAACACATAATAGGTGACTATAGACTTGCAAGATAGGATCAAGAACTCACATATATTCATGAAAACATAATAGGTTCAGATCTGAAATCATGGCACTCGGGCCCTAGTGACAAGCATTAAGCATAGCAAAGTCATAGCAACATCAATCTCAGAACATAGTGGATACTAGGGATCAAACCCTAACTAAACTAACTCGATTACATGATAAATCTCATCCAACCCATCACCGTCCAGCAAGCCTACGATGGAATTACTCACGCACGGCGGTGAGCATCATGAAATTGGTGATGGAGGATGGTTGATGATGACGACGGCGACGGATCCCCCTCTCCAGAGCCCCGAACGGACTCCAGATCAGCCCTCCCGAGAGAGTTTAGGGCTTGGCAGCGGCTCTGTATCGTAAAACGCGATGAATCTTTCTCTCTGATTTTTTTCTCCCCGAAGACGAATATATGGAGTTGGAGTTGAGGTCGGTGGAGCTCTAGGGGGCCCACGAGGCAGGGGGCGCGCCCCCCACCCTTGTGGACAGGGTGTGGGCCCCCTGGCCTTGATTCTTTCGCTAATATTTTTATTATTTCCAAAAATAATCTCCGTGGAGTTTCAGGTCATTCCGAGAACTTTTGTTTCTGCACATAAATAACACCATGGCAATTCTGCTGAAAACAGCGTCAGTCCGGGTTAGTTCCATTCAAATCATGCAAGTTAGAGTCCAAAACAAGGGCAAAAGTGTTTGGAAAAGTAGATACGATGGAGACGTATCAACTCCCCCAAGCTTAAATCTTTGCTTGTCCTCAAGCAATTCAGTTGACAAACTGAAAGTGACAAAGAAAAACTTTTACAAACTCTGTTTGCTCTTGTTGTTGTAAATATGTAAAGCCAGCATTCAAGTTTTCAGCAAAGATTATAAACTAACCATATTCACAATAACATCTAGGTCTCATGTTTACTCATGTCAATGGCATAATCAACTAGCGAGCAATAATAATAAATCTCGGATGACAACACTTTCTCAAAACAATCATGATATGATATAACAAGATGGTATCTCGCTAGCCCTTTCTGAGACCGCAAAACATAAATGCAGAGCACCTTTAAAGATCAAGGACTGACTAAACATTGTAATTCATGGTAAAAGAGATCCAGTCATACCCAATATAAATTAACAGTAATGAATGCAAATGACAGCAGTGCTCTCCAGCTGGTGCTTTTTAATAAGAGGGTGATGACTCAACATAAAAGTAAATAGATAGGCCCTTCGCAGAGGGAAGCAGGGATTTGTAGAGGTGCCAGAGCTCGATTTTAAAGCAGAGATAAATAATATTTTGAGCGACATACTTTTATTGTCAACATAACAACCAAGAGATGGCGATATCTTCCATGCTACACACATTATAGGCGGTTCCCAAATAGAATGGTAAAGTTTATATTCCCCCACCACCAACAAGCATCAATCCATGGCTGGCTCGAAACAACGAGTGCCTCCAACTAGCAACAGCCCCGGGGGAGTTTTGTTTGCAATTATTTTGATTTGATTTGCATAAAGCATGGGACTGGGCATCCCGGTGACCAGCCATTTTCTCGTGAGTGAGGAGCGGAGTCCACTCCTCTTGAGAATAACCCGCCTAACATGGAAGATAAGGACAACCCTAGTTGATACATGAGCTATTCGAGCATACAAAACAGAATTTCATTTGAAGGTTTGGAGTTTGGCATATACAAATTTACTTGGAATGGCAGGTAGATACCGCATATAGGAAGGTATGGTGGACTCATATGGCATAACTTTGGGGCTTAAGGGATTGGATGCACAAGCAGTATTCCCGCTTAGTACAAGTGAAGGCTAGCAAAAGACTGGGAAGCGACCAACTAGAGAGCGACAACAGTCATGAACATGCATTAAAATTAATAAACATTGAGTGCAAGCATGAGTAGGATATAATCCACCATGAACATAAATATCGTGAAGGCTATGTTGATTTTGTTTCAACTACATGCGTGAACATGTGCCAAGTCAAGTCACTCGAATCATTCAAAGGAGGATACCACCCTATCATAGCACATCACAACCATTTTAATAGCATGTTGGCACACAAGGTAAATCATTATAAACTCCTAGCTAATTAAGCATGGCATAAGCAACTATAATCTCTAGTTGTCATTGCAAACATGTTTATTCATAATAGGCTGAATCAGGAACGATGAACTAATCATATTTACAAAAACAAGAGAGGTCGAGTTCATACCAGCTTCTCTCATCTCAATCAGTCTATCATATATCGTCATTATTGCCTTTCACTTGCACGACCGAATGATGTGAATAATAATAATAGTGCACGTGCATTGGACTAAGTTGGAATCTGCGAGCATTCAATAAACAGGAGAAGACAAGGCAATATGGGCTCTTGGTTAAATCAACAATAATGCATATAAGAGCCACTTCAACATTTTAATCATGGTCTTCTCCTATCGACCCCCAAAGAAAAGAAAAGAAATAAAACTATTTACACGGGAAAGCTCCCAACAAGCAAAAGAAGAACAGGAAATCTTTTTGGGTTTTCTTTTAATTATTACTACTACAGCAAGAAAGTAAACTAGCTAAAAGCTATTACTAATATTTTTGGGTTTTTCTTAAGGTTTATCAAACACACAAGAAAAAAGCATAGAAGGGAAAATAAACTAGCATGGATATTACAGTGAAAGAGTATGAGCACCAACATCTAGCAATGAGTGTGTGAACATAAATGTAATGTCGGTGAGAAATACGTACTCCCCCAAGCTTAGGCTTTTGGCCTAAGTTGGTTTAGTGCCACAGATGGCCTGGCGAATATCCAAAGTTGTAGTTGGGGTCGTACTGAGATGCAGCGGTCATTGCATCATGTGCTGCAGCTTGGAGGCGAGCTATCTCAGCCCTCCTCTTATACTCCTCCGCCTCCTCTCTGGTTATGTAATATCTCCTTTTTGCCTGAAAGTCAAAGAAAGTAGAAGCAGGGAGAGCGACGTGATAGGTGCGTCGTCTGTCAAAGATTAGTCGGTACTGGAGGAACTGATCGTTCCTCTCAATAAAATGATGACGAACCATAGCCTCATAATACAGATAAGCAGGAGGCAACTCAATATCATCCTCACGTATGGCTACACCAAGAAAATTAGCTATACGGGTTGCATAAATTCCACCAAAGAAATATCCATTAAATCTATTATGATGCAACCTACGTGCAACAATGGCTCCCAAATTATAATGTTTATCTCCTAACACAGCACTCCTGAGAATACTGAGGTCAGGGACACACATGTGACATGCTTCATCCTTATCAGTAACAAAGATAGGTGAAGTAGCATAAGCAGGATCATATTTCATTCTAGCATTCAGAGTTTTTTGTTTCAGCTTAGCTAATAATTACTTAAGATCACTTCTATCATTACAAGCAAGAAAGTCTCTTTTAGTTTCTTCATCCATAACATAGCCCTCAGGCACAATAGGCAATTCATATTTATTGGGAGAGTCTTCATCATCACTTTCATCAATATTATCAGTTTCAATAATTTCATTCTCTCTAGCCCTAGCAAGTTGTTCATCAAGAAATTCACCGAGTGGCACAGTAGTATCAAGCATAGAAGCAGTTTCATCATAAGTGTCATGCATAGCAGAAGTGGCATCATCAATAACATGCGACATATCAGAATGAATAGCAGAAGCAGGTTTAGGTGTCGCAAGCTTACTCAAAACAGAAGGTGAATCAGGTGCAGAGCTAGATGGTTGTTCCTTACCTCCCCTCGTAGTTGAGGGATAAATTTTTGTTTTTGCGTCTTTCAAGTTCTTCATAGTGACCAGCAGATAGAAATCCCAAGTGACTCAAAGAATAGAGCTATGCTCCCCGGCAACGGCGCCAGAAAATAGTCTTGATAACCCACAAGTATAGGGGATCGCAACAGTTTTCGAGGGTAGAGTATTCAACCCAAATTTATTGATTCGACACAAGGGGAGCCAAAGAATATTCTCAAGTATTAGCAGTTGAGTTATCAATTCAACCACACCTGGATAACTTAGTATCTGCAGCAAAGTATTTAGTAGCAAAGTAATATGGAAGTAACGGTAACAGTAGCAAAAGTATATTTTGGGGTTTTGTAGTGATTGTAACAGTACCAACGGAAAAGTAAATAAGCGGAGAACAATATGTGAAAAGCTCGTAGGCATTGGATCGATGATGGAGAATTATGCTGGATGTGGTTCATCATGTAACAGTCATAACATAGGGTGACACAGAACTAGCTCCAATTCATCAATGTAATGTAGACATGTATTCCGAATATAGTCATACGTGCTTATGGAAAAGAACTTGCATGACATCTTTTGTCCTACCCTCCCGTGGCAGCGGGGTCCTAATGGAAACTAAGGGATATTAAGGTCTCCTTTTAATAGAGTACCGGACCAAAGCATTAACACATAGTGAAGACATGAACTCCTCAAACTACGGTCATCACCGGGAGTGGTCCCGATTATTGTCACTTCGGGGTTGCCGGATCATAACACATAATAGGTGACTATAGACTTGCAAGATAGGATCAAGAACTCACATATATTCATGAAAACATAATAGGTTCAGATCTGAAATCATGGCACTCGGGCCCTAGTGACAAGCATTAAGCATAGCAAAGTCATAGCAACATCAATCTCAGAACATAGTGGATACTAGGGATCAAACCCTAACAAAACTAACTCGATTACATGATAAATCTCATCCAACCCATCACCGTCCAGCAAGCCTACGATGGAATTACTCACGCACGGCGGTGAGCATCATGAAATTGGTGATGGAGAATGGTTGATGATGACGACGGCGACGGATCCCCCTCTCCGGAGCCCCGAACGGACTCTAGATCAGCCCTCCCGAGAGAGTTTAGGGCTTGGCGGCGGCTCCGTATCGTAAAACGCGATGAATCTTTCTCTCTGATTTTTTTCTCCCCGAACACGAATATATGGAGTTGGAGTTGAGGTCGGTGGAGCTCCAGGGGGCCCACGAGGCAGGGGGCGCGCCCCCCACCCTCGTGGACAGGGTGTGGGCCCCCTGGCCTTGATTCTTTCGCCAATATTTTTTATTATTTCCAAAAATAATCTCCGTGGAGTTTCAGGTCATTCTGAGAACTTTTGTTTCTGCACATAAATAACACCATGGCAGTTCTGCTGAAAACAGCGTCAGTCCGGGTTAGTTCCATTCAAATCATGCAAGTTAGAGTCCAAAACAAGGACAAAAGTGTTTGGAAAAGTAGATACGACGGAGACGTATCAGTGGACGCCGCGCCGGTCAGGTTCCCAGCCGGTTGACATGGCTTTCTTTTCTGCCTCGGAGGGCTAGGCTGATGGTGATGCCGAGTAGGGCCTCGATTGACATCCATGGCTTCCAGGAGCATTGGATCGATCTCATCCCGTCGGCCCCGACTGATTCAGAGAGCACATTGTAGTTCAGCAACGTGAAGGAAGTTCTGTTCCTTTCCATTGGTGATGGATTTGTGGGGAACGAGACATCAAACTTTGAACTACGGCGAGGATATCTCTGGGGTTCAAGGTTCTTTTCTCTATTTTCGTATTCTGTCAATATTTTTTTCATATACACTAACCACACAACCCACTACTTCAGGCCCAATGCAGCCCAGTGACCGTCCAATACTCTTTATCTTCCCCCGTTGCCATATAGTCCATGTAATAGCGCCTGCTTCTATAAACACTACAGTTGACGTTTGGCGCTCCCTCTCCTAATAATAAGTTAATAACTGAGATGGCGCTCCTCTTCCTCTTCCCACAGTCTCCACAAGTAACTGACGGATTGTTGTTTAAAGTATGTGCTCTACCTCACTTTATTTCTCATTGTGCTCCAGCACGGCTGGGTGTCTGCCATAGCACTCCTACTGCAGCCATCGGTCAGCAACTACCTCCGATTTCCTCCACATCCCCTATGACATGTTGCTACTTGCATCACAAATTTGCATTTTCTTAGGTGGTGCCTGCTGGACGACGTCCAAGTGTTCATCTTTGCTGGTCTTCCTTTTAGGCACCTACTGGTACGTTTAAAACTAAATTTAATTTTGCTTGATTGAATTTGTAACCTTTTTTCATAAACCTCCATGCTTATTGAATCCCTCTTCTCAAACTTATGCTTTCTGTGTGTAATGCTTCACAAAACTCCATGCTTATTGCATTCCTCTAATTAAACTACCAGGATGGTGCCGACATACCTACCAGGTATAACAACACTCACATGCCTATAATGCACATGATTTCATTATAACTAGATGAACTACATACATGCTCTCTTTTTATTGATCAGTTGGCTTAGCCCATAAGAGAATTATCTTATCTAGGTGTAGCTACAGGAACAAGACTGTAGTCTCCCCAAAAGACACAAGCAAGAGCATGTATTACTTATCAGAGCCTACATAAAAAATTTCTCACAAGTATGAATTATTTCCTTCAAATATTACAATTCCAGATATTCTCCGTACGCAGCAATGCAGACAATAATAATCCTGCAACCAACTCTGAACATCCGGAGTAAACCAAACATGCAGAAAAATTAGGTAATCTGTATTGACATACTTCAATTTTTAATTCCAACCTTATTTGTGGTACTTGCAGATTAACAAAGTTACGTTTCACAATACATGCAGGACAACATCTGTTGTGCTACTGCTGAAAAATAATCTTCGCCTTCCATTGTAACCCAGAAATGTTATCAAATGAAATACTTATGTTTCGTGCAACAACACATCTACGTATGATATTGAGTGCGACCACATGCATCTGCATGGATATATTATAAACAAATGCCACGACTTCAATTTCCCCTGCAACATGTCCTAAGGCTGATCATAGTGGGGAATAACATATACTAGTATCAATACTAGTGTATGATACTGTATCCATAGTGCATAGTATTATAAAGTAGTTTTATAGGTGGTCTCATTTATTGCCATGCATGACACATAGTAGCATAACATTTATTATGTTACGGTATCTACCTATGTTACTATGACCCTCTCTCTCTTCTTTAATTATCTGCCACGTAAGCATGTTTGCGAGTCCCTACATGATACTAGTTATGTTACCCCCACTATGGCCAGCCTAATTTGTCCCGCTCGACTATGTATGTAGTGCTATCACTGTGCCAATGTTTAAAAAAGGTCAAATATTACATGCATGTGCCATACTAATAGTACCTACGTTGACTGCTTAATTGTCTGGTATTTTAAATCACAATATAAATACAATTTTTGACTTTTTATACATTCAATGCTAAATTAGTTGTCTTAAAAAATGTCTTTCCATTACCTCAAGACATCTATATAACACCACCCATACCATTGTATCCCTACAAGTTCATCTTTGCTACCTTTAAATATTGACTGTTGGTAAGTACATGGACAACCAGCAAGAAGGCAACATGTATGACTATTATACATTTAAAGTTGTTTTCCACTTATCACTTTTGGCTTCTACCACAATTAAAAGCATGCATACCTATTTTCCTACAGGATGTAAGCTCATGCACCAGAAAATTTTCTGCCCCCTTCACCAACACATGCAACGAGGGAAACCAGATACATAGAGGCGAAAGTGCTTTTGTGAGCTCGAGCTCACATGCACCCTATGCTACAGTAAAATCGAAAAAATATTTAAAAAGTTCAAAAAAATCTGAATTTTTTGACAACAAACATTGATGTCATTTTCACGAAGAATACTATGAAACTGCCAATAGCCAACTCAGTCTTGAAGACAACACCACAAAGGGTCATTCATTCAGTGGTGACAAATTCATCTTTGAGTAGATGAAGAAAGTAATCCCACATGTTCAAATTGTTCTCAAAGGAAGGAGGCACTAGCTACGAGGAAATTTAAGCACATATTATGATATTTGTCCTTTCAAACTCTTATACAGCTATCAAATAATCAAGTAAAATAAATAATGTACTTTCATTGTCATTTCTTCATGTTTCACATAATGAAATTCCATCCAAACTATTGCAACTAATATTCCCACGGCAATGCGCGGGGGAATTGTCTAGTATTCCTAAATAGTTTATCCCCAGTAACTCTTTTATCTTAGCATGCAAACATGCCACCTCATCAAAGGCCCACCACAACTTGCATGAGGAAAACACTCATTATTAGTTGATCCCATGCACTGTTGGAGATATGCCCTAGAGGCAATCATGTATGATGATATTTCCTATGTGTTTATGAATAAAGATAGTCCTTGGACATTATCAATGATGTGTATCAGCAAGTACGTGACTTGTTTGTGGGACTATGCATTGTATGATGACTGTCCTAAAAGGTCCCTAGTCGAAAGAGCTGTGTGGACGCGCAGCCAACTAGACTAGCATATGACACGGTCGATGGCTTGGTCTCACTAGCCATGGAGCATTGGATGCTAACCGGATAATATGGACTTGGAAGGATCTGGTCGGATTCGACGTAGTCCGATCCGAGTCAAGACAAGGCCCGAGTCGGACAGACCCAACTATGAGACGCAGCGATATGTCATCTGTGAGTCTCTAGTACAACATACATTCTATGTCCTAAGACTTGAGCTGACGCATGTACTCGGGATGGTGACAGACTTGCTTTGGGCCGACCAAACGCTACTCCGTAACTGGGTAGTTACAAAGGTAGGTTTCGGGTTTGTCTAGACCCATGCTGCGAGACGTGGTTGAGCAAGATGGGATTTGCCCCTCCGATCAAGAGAGATATACTCTGGGCCCCTCGTGTGATCCGACCAAGATAAGCATGGCCATGCGACATGGATTATGAGATAATCCGGTTTGTGGTCGGCATCACTGGAACGAGAAAGAGGTCGGGCTAGCACAAGGATGACAGACTCGCCTTGAGCCTGACAACATATATCGTGTGGCAAAAGGAACGGAAGTGTGATGTACAGGTTCGCCTAACCAGCTTCATCGTCTGCTTGGTGGTCGGCACGCCTTGCTAGAGGCCGCTACCAGCCAAGTAGTTTGGAGGCGATCCGAACTGCGACCAAGCCGGCTTGAACCTAAGGGGTCGCGCGCTTAAGGGAAGGAACCTACGAGGTCGGATCCGAGGACACTGGTCGGATGTGATCCGAGCTGTGTTCGGATTGTGGCCGAGTAGACTTATGGGCTTTAGGGTCCGTGCGATGCCCAAATGTTGAGCCCTCGACGGACGCCTATATAAAGTGGGGTGCGGCACACTCATGTGGTTGATTGCTTCGGCGCTGTCACTAGGGTTTGCATGTGTTGCGAATAGACACCTCCACTCGCCGCCGGTTGTGTGATCGGACCTAGCAGTCTTCCGCATGACGTTCCTCCTGCACGCGCGGATACCATTAGAGGCGGTGCACCTGCGCCGCTCCGGCGAACCTGTACGTGGGAACCGACGACCGGTTGTTCGAGGGAGATCAGAGGAGGAGACGATCCACGCGGACGCCCTGCCCCAACTCTTCTTCTGCTGCACGGCACTGCGCGTCTAGTGGTAACGAATTGTGATCCATCTCCCGTAGCATGTTCCTGTAGTTCTGCGCATAGGAAAATTTTAATTTGCAGTCGACGCACCCTACGGTAGAACCCAACAGTGGTATCAGAGCCTCTGCTATAGGATTTGGATTCAGATCGTATGCATATTAGATATGTGGAGGCGGCAGATGAGATCTGTTATTGTATGAGATCGGCTATGTGCACGGTTGATATGATGTTCCACGGTATTTGTTTGAATGGTATGTTCCACGGCTATGCACCCATTGTTGATGGGCTATTTATATTGAATCTAGAACAGGAACCGGTCTATAACGTGAATGTCAAGAGGCATAAGCCTAATGAGATAAATCCGACATACTTCTGGCATTGCCGGCTTGGACACATTAGTCTGAAACGCATGAAGAAGCTCCATGATGATGGGCTCCTAACTTTGTCCGACTTCGGGTCGTTCGAGACATGTGAATCATGCTTGCTCGGCAAGATGACTAAGTCTCCTTTCGCAAAGAGTTGCGAGAGGGCGTCTGAGCTATTGGAACTTATACATAGTGATGTGTGTGGGCCAATGAGCACAACTGCCAGAGGTGGCTATCAGTACTTCGTGACTTTTACCGACGACTTGAGTAGATATGGATATATCTATTTGATGAGGCACAAGTCGGAAACTTTTGAAAAGTTCAAGAGTTTCAGAACGAGGTTGAGAATCAGCTCGGCAAGACTATAAAGCTTCTACGATCTGATCGTGAAGGTGAGTACATGAGCCAGGAGTTTGATGATCATCTGAAAAGCCGAGGTATAGTACCTCAGCTCACACCTTCGGGTACGCCACAGAGAAACGGCGTGTCAGAACGGAGGAATAGGACCTTGTTGGACATGGTTCGGTCTATGATGAGCAAATCGGATTTACCCTTGTCATTCTGGGGATACGCTCTAGAAACTGCAGCTTTCACACTTAACAGGGTACCATCAAAATCCGTAGACAAGACACCACATGAGATGTGGACTGGGAAGAGTCCCAGTTTGTCTTTTCTAAAGATTTGGGGTTGTGAAGCTTTTGTCAAGCGACTTATGTCAGACAAGCTTACACCTAAGTCGGATAAATGCATATTCGTGGGATATCCGAGGGAAACCTTGGGATATAGCTTCTACAACTGGGAAGAGAACAAAGTGTTTGTTGCTCGTAACGGGGTTTTCCTAGAGAAAGATTTTCTCAGTCGGGAGGCCAGTGGGAGGACGGTCGACTCGAAGAAATTCGAGGACCACTCGGGGACGGCTCGGCTGGTGATGAGATCATACCGGAGTCAGTCAGGGAACCCGTAGTGGAAGCGGCACCGGAACCACGGAGGTCGGAAAGATTGCGCAGAGTGCGTGATGTATTGTTGCTAGAGAGCGATGAGCCGGCCACGTACGCGGAAGCGATGGTGAGCCCAGATTCCGAGGCATGGCTGGAGGCCATGAGATCCGAGTTAAAGTCCATGGATGAGAATCAAGTCTGGGACTTGGTTAATCCGCCGCCTGGCGTAACAGCCATTGGTTGCAAATGGGTCTTTAAGAAGAAAACCGCTGTGGATGGAAATGTTCAGATCCACAAAGCTCGGCTTGTCGCTAAGGGTTATGGACAAGTTCAAGGAATTGACTACGACGAGACTTACTCGCCGGTAGCGATGCTGAAGTCGGTGAGGATCGTACTAGCTATAGCTGTATATTTCGATTACGAGATATGACAGATGGATGTCAAGACGGCTTTCCTTCACGGAAATTTAACCGAGGACGTGTATATGATACAGCCCGAGGGTTTTGTCGATCCGACTAGCACTAGTAAGTTATGCAAGCTCAAGAGATCCATTTATGGGTTGAGGCAAGCATCTCGGAGCTAGAATATTCATTTTGATGAGGTCGTCACTGGTCTCGGTTTCATCAAAAGCGAAGAGGACTCTTGTTTATACAAGAAGTTAAGTGGGAGCTCGATAGTGTTTTTGATCTTGTATGTGGATGACATACTACTGATCGGAAATGATGTTTCCATGTTGAACTCGGTCAAGGAGTCATTGAATGGCACGTTTTCGTTGAAGGACCTTGGTGAGGCAATGTACATTTTAGGCATTATAAGATCTATAGAGATAGATCGAGGAGGCTGCTCGGCTTAAGCCAGAGCACGTACATAGATAAAGTGTTGAAGCGGTTCAACATGAGTGAGGCGAAGAAAGGGTTCTTGCCACTCTCACATGGTATAAGGCTAAGCAAGACTCAGAGTCCTTCGACATCTGATGAGCGAAGCAGGATGAGTAGGATTCCGTATGCCTCGACAATCGGATCCATCATGTATGCCATGATATGTACAAGGCCAGATGTTGCTTTTGCAATAAACCTAACAAGCAGATACCAAGCCAACCCAGGTGAGAGCCACTGGGCAGCGGTAAAGACTATTTTGAAGTACCTAAAAAGGACTAAAAAGATGTTCCTAGTTTATGGAGGTGAGGAAGAGCTCGTCGTAAGGGGTTACGTCGACGCTAGTTTCCAAACCGACAGAGATGATTGTTGATCACAGTCCGGATTTGTGTACGTCATGAACGGAGGAGCAGTGAGCTGGATGAGTTCCAAGCAAGATACGGTGGCCGATTCTACCATAGAAATCGAATACATTGCGGCTTGTGAAGCTGCGAAAGGAGGTGTTTGGATCCGGAACTTTTTGGATGATTTTGGTATTTTTTGTGTACGTCATGAACGGAGGAGCAGTGAGCTGGATGAGTTCCAGGCAAGATACGGTGGCCGATTCTACCACAGAAGTCGAATACATTGCGGCTTGTGAAGTTGCGAAAGAAGGTGTTTGGATCCGGAACTTTTTGGATGATCTTGGTATTTTCCCAACCTCAGTAAAACCGTTGGACCTTTATTGCGATAATTCTGGTGCCATCGCACAAGCCAAGGAGCCGAGGAATCACCACAAGGTCAGACACATAGATCGGAAATATCACCTGATACGAAAGATCGTAAAGAATGGTCATGTAGAGTTATGCAAGATTCACACGGATGCAAATGTTGCAGATCCGTTGACTAAGCCGCTTCCACAACCCAAGCATGAGGGGCACGTTAGAGCTATGGGCATTCGATGTCTATTTGATTGACTCTAGGGCAAGTGAGAGACTGTTGGAGATATGCCCTAGAGGCAATCATGTATGATGATATTTCCTATGTGTTTATGAATAAAGATAGTCCTTGGACATTATCAATGATGTGTATCAGCAAGTACGTGACTTGTTTGTGGGACTATGCATTGTATGATGACTGTCCTAAAAGGTCCCTAGTCGAAAGAGCTGTGTGGACGCGCAACCAACTAGACTAGCATATGACACGGTCGATGGCTTGGTCTCACTAGCCATGGAGCATTGGATGCTAACCGAATAATATGGACTTGGAAGGATCTGGTCGGATTCAACGTAGTCGGATCCGAGTCGAGATAAGGTCTGAGTCGGACAGACCCAACTATGAGACGCAGCGATATGTCATCTGTGAGTCTCTAGTACAACATGCATTCTATGTCCTAAGACTTGAGCTGACGCATGTACTCGGGATGGTGACAGACTTGCTTTGGGCCGACCAAACGCTACTCCGTAACTGGGTAGTTACAAAGGTAGGTTTCGGGTTTGTCTAGACCCATGCTGCGAGACGTGGTCGAGCAAGATGGGATTTGCCCCTCCGATCAGGAGAGATATACTCTGGGGCCCTCATGTGATCCGACCAAGATAAGCATGGCCATGCGACATGGATTATGAGATAATCCGGTTTGTGGTCGGCATCACTGGAACGAGAAAGAGGTCGGGCTAGCACAAGGATGACAGACTCGCCTTGAGCATGACAACATATATCATGTGGCAAAAGGAATGGAAGTGTGATGTACAGGTTCGCCTAACCAGCTTCATCGCCTGCTTGGTGGTCGGCACGCGTTGCTAGAGGCCGCTACCAGCCATGTAGTTTGGAGGTGATCCGAGCCATGTAGTTTGGAGGTGATCCGAACTGCGACCAAGCCGGCTTGAACCTAAGGGGTCGCGCGCTTAAGGGAAGGAACCTACGAGGTCGGATCCGAAGACACTGGTCGGATGTGATCCGAGCTGTGTTCGGATTGTGGCCGAGTAGACTTATGGGCTTTAGGGTCTATGCGAGGCCCAAATGTTGAGCCCTCGACGGACGCCTATATAAAGTGGGGTGCGGCACACTCATGTGGTTGATCGCTTCGGCGCTGTCACTAGGGTTTGCATGTGTTAATAGACACCTCCACTCGCCGCCGGTTGTGTGATCGGACCTAGCAGTCCGCCGCACGACGTTCCTCCTGCACGCGCGGATACCATTAGAGGCGGTGCACCTACGCCGCTCCGGCGAACCTGTACGTGGGAACCGACGACCGGCTGTTCGAGGGAGATCGGACGAGGAGGAGACGATCCACGCGGACGCCCTGCCCCAACTCTTCTTCCGCTGCACGGCACTGCGCGTCTAGTGGTAACGAACTGTGATTTATCTCCCGTAGCATGTTCCTGGTGTTCCGCGCGTAGGAAAATTTTAATTTGCAGTCGACGCATCCTATGGTAGAACCCAACATGCACATAAGCGTGTGAATAGTTTATCATCCAGACTAAAGCCAGCCCAAACTACGTGACTCCACGGGCAGCATCCAAACCAACTCGATCCAACAAAATTCTGCTAGAATCCAAACCAAACCAATCTGTACTTGTTTTTCACCCAACCCAAACCAAAACCGGTTCCATTTTTGGACTGAATCCACAGATTGAAACCATGGACAAGTCCATATATGCAGGTGTCGTGGACTAGTTCATATATGCGGGTGTGGAGTTTCTGAATTGCATCTAGGAATCTTTCTATGGGAAGCGGTGTGGGCGGGAGGTAGAACCTGTAGGCCGAGCTCTGGACGCCAACGAGGAGACTGAAACCCGCAGCGACGGAGACGACTCGACACTCGAAACCAATGGCAGCGGCGGAGACAGACTCGAGCTCCATGGCGGCGGCGACGACTCGAGCCTTGGGACGTTGGAGGCAACTAAAATCGGGCAGCTTCAAGGGTCGGAAAGCTGGAGGAGAGATGAGCGAGCTCCAGCTGGTGGCGGCGACGACCGACGGCCCGGCGGGTGTTAACCGCATGGCAATGACTGTCGAGGCTAGGGGCGTTGGTCTCGTACAGTTTTGGTCGAGAGACCGGTTTCTATCCACGAGTTGAAACTGTTTGAGACCGATTTGTAGGTGTCCAAATTGAATCAGACTAATCCATAATACCTAAAGCCCAAACCACACCAGATTATATTAGGGGCTCAGCCCATTTAAACCCATCCAAAGAGGATTCAGTAGAGAAACCAAATTGAAACTGCGGTTCCAATCCAAACCATTCCCAGGTTTACATGCATACATCCCATCACACCATACATGCCACCTCATCAAAGGTCCACGCAACATACATGATTTTTTCCATTATATTATGCCACTTATATTCAAAATATTTTTTGACTACACAATAATTAAATACAATATATAATATTCATTTTTTGTCTAAGTTATGTATTATTAATCCAACTATGCATGTTTCATACAATCAAATCACTGAAATATATGGCAATCGATTTCCGTAGCAACATGGGGGGTATTTTCTAGTTTCCTATATAGACGATGAACATTTTTTTTAAATACACAATGACATTATTTAAAGTGCGTGATTGTTTGAAATACAATGAATATTTTCTAAAAGCACATTGAACATCTTTTAAAATACACGCTAAATATTATCCTAAAACATGGCATACCTTTTTGGAACACACCATGCACATTTTAGAAATACGATGAACAAAAGGTGAATCAAAAGAAAACAGAAAAAAGGTCATGCACTTAAAATGAGAAAAAGAAGTAGAAATAAATAAATTATTCATATAAGTAAAAAGGTATTCTATGGATTTTACAAAAATGTTTTTGCATTTTAAAGAAATCATGTAATTAAAAATAAGATAAAATAAATACATGAGAATAATAAAAAAAGGAAATTTAAGGAAAAAACGTAACAAAATGAGAAAGAGAAAACCAAAGATAATGAATAACACCGGCCACAAAACCAACTTAAAATCCAGAAGAGAATGTATGCTGGGAACCTTGCTAGTCGACCGGCCCATTTCGCGTCGGTGCGGAAAAGTTTATGCTGCCGCGAGAGCAAGGCCTACGGGAGGTTGTCAGCAAAATCAGGCCTTCAGGCTGCCGGGCCGCATATATTCCCCCCTTCAACACCTTGGTATTGTTTCCAGCCACTCATCCAGTCAGCCTGAGGTTCCGGAAAACCCTAGCTCACTCCGTCTCCTGCCACCGCGAACCCCTGGCTGCCCTCGGGTGACTACCTTCCACCGCCTCCCAGTTCAGCCCCTCACCCGGAGATCTGGTTCGACTTACTGGGATATTCAATCTTCATCACATTCGGCATAATCATGTCGGAATTCGACTGTGGTAAGGCATCAATTTTTGATTTTTCTCCGCACTAGTTCTTTTTTGTTTTGTTTCCTATAGGAGTCTGTATATTGTTGCGTCTCGCTTTATTGGAAAGGATCTGTGAATCAGGACACCTATTTCTATGGTGAGAAGCTATCTGTTGCTACTTTAAAGTCGGGGTCAATAGCTGTTAGTCACAGCCCTCAGATCTGGAGGTGTTCCTCATGTCAAAATCTCAAATTTTGATTGAAACCGAGCTTAATTTGTTGCGCCCCGTTTTATTGTCGCAGTCTTTTTCTTGACTGTTTCATTTGAAATATAAGGTCCCATTTTCCCTTCATGGTCTTGGGTTCACTGTTTAACCATTGCTTGTTCTACAGCATACTACCTACAATGTTAATTTGTAATCTTTTATGGAGTGTGAATTTGAGATTAAACATCCTTGTTTCAGAGGAAGGAACGATGGAAGTGAAATTTAGGGCCAGTTTAAAGGACCCATCTGTTAAAGTTCCTGTTAAAATTGATTTCAAGAAGATTCAGGAGGTATTGTAACTATCCATCTCTATGATCTTCCTTGCCCTTCTATTTTCTTTTTTATTGCTGGCTTTGACATTATCTCTTTCAGGTTATTTTTCAACAGTATGCTTTGTTTGCCAAGTCCACCAAATGATATAATCTGTCGCTGACATTATCTCTTTCAGGATATTTTTCAAGAATATGCTTTGATTGCCCGGTCCATGCCAAATGATATAATCACCCAAGATCCTACTCCTAAGGTTTTTCCCGCCTTATACAAAATTCAGTTTTGCCGTATTGGTTAATTGCTTAGTGTCTATCCTTTATTATTATTATGGCTACTCAAGTTGTCTACTGAAAAACATGTTTTTTGTTGTCAAAATACACGTCAACAGGATTTTGCTTATTCTGTTGTGTTTTGTTAATGGGATAACTGATCCCTTTTCACCTTTTGTTAACTGTGCATGATTTAGTCGCTACACGCGGTCTTCTATGAGCTATCTCCCCAATTGTGGCCCATCTTAGAGAAGGATAGCGTCCGGTGCTTACTCAACTTTTTGGTGAGCAAGCGGGGTATGGCATATAAACATACCATCACCTCACAAACCTTAACTTACATGATCAGTTATGATGCCCTACGATGTGCAAAAGTTATATTGGAGGGCAAGGCACCAAGGCTCAATGGACACCATGCCAATCCCAACTGCATTAACCCATATGGATACTTCCCGCTCCATGAAGCTGCCGAAAGGTTTTCTGTTGACATGATCAAGTTACTCTTTCGTCATGGTGCATCAGCCAATGTACGCACAGTCGGGGATAACATCATTGAGAACCTACTCCCACTCCATGTTGCGGTCGAAAATACTTGCCTGCATAAGTATTTGGAGGATAATTTATTTCCATACCAGAACCATCGGGATTATATCTACAAGATTATCCATCTGCTATGCATGCCTGAAATGGTTTGTTTCACTTCCCTCTCTAGACAATGTGGTTTTGCAGCATTATAAATAAAAGGAAGCTTCGGTATTGTCATAGATCATGAATTGCTGTTAATAAGTTAATAATGATACCAAAGGGCTAGAATATTACATCTTCAGTTGCCAGATACTGAATTGTTCTTATATTTTGTATGTATCCATCTGTTGTTGAATATTCTTCTTTAGAGGCTTGCAGTCAGCAATTCTATTCCGTTCAGCTTTTTTTTTTGCCCTGAAGATTATCCCCATTCCAGTAGTTACTTTGATGGGAGGAATTGAGGTGATAAATAGGAAATTGTTCTTTACCACTTATTTGCATACATATGCTTAAAGGCACTAAGATTATTTTTATGTGGTGATTGCTTTACAGAAAATCTTTTTGGATACGGTTAGACTGCTAGCAGAAAGAACAGATAATCTAGTTGATGAGATATGGAATTACGTGAAGGATGGAAAACTTGTTCAGTCTGCAGTTTTGCTTCTGTCAGCTCAAGCGCAAATCCGTGGGGGCTGTTCCTCCAAACGCAACGGCAATAATAAGCGTGATGGGTTTGATATTATCATGTGCCATATAGTGAGACATTTGGTTACCCTAAGATCGGAGAACAAAAATACAAATACACGGAAGCTGCGTGAGGAAGAGAGAATATTTATGGAGTTTACGGGCCTGCTTGTTGATATTGTTTCCCAAGCTGGTGAAGCCCTTTCTGCATACATTCAGGCACATTCAAAGGTACCCCTTTCTTGTCTATTGTAGTTGCAGTTCTTAAACCTTAGTATCTAAATTATATTATAGAAGATGTCTTTGAAAGATCATGAACTAACTGTGGCAAGATGAATGCTAGTACTTATCATGTCTATTGAGAGAAAAGCAACAATACTTGTTTGTTTAACAGACTTCTATGTTATGATTTTGTTTCAGAAAAGTATCTCCATGTACTTTGCAAAAATCTCTTTAATTTATGAAGTTGAGATTTGAGTAAAGGAAGAATTGTTTAATCGTTAGAGATATCTATACCCCATTTAGTATACCAGTTTTTGAATCTGATTTTACCCTTCATGCTAAATTCTGAGCAGTTCTACCCATCGATTGAATGAATCAGACGGTGAAAACATGAGCGAATCCCTGCAACATCAGCCGTATTTATTTCATCCCACGGATTGCATTCGCGCAGAGCAATGTGCCCTGTCATACTAGACTGACAAGCCTACACCATAAGTGAACTAAGACCTGCCGTGCTTACTGCCTTACTGGCCCATGCGGAGTAGCTAATAGCTAAATAAATAAAGGCGTCAATGCCACGGTCAGCTCCGATATGCACTGGAGCACAATCCCCTGTGCAGGGGCGGATCCAGTATTGGTCATGGGTGTACAGATGTACACCCAAATTTTTCTGCCAAAAAAAATCATATATATAGGAGCATGACAAAAATCGTAGCCTACGTGCTTGAGATACGATATGTAGTAGCCCACTTGTGGCCGACAAGCAAATAGCCCATCGGCAACATGCCTAGCAGTCCATGAGCATAACCAGCCCCTTGAGCCCACAAACTACTTCGCTCGGTCTTTGCCTAAAAAAAACGATTGTGCCCGGTCCAAATCCACCAGAGTCGGGCGAGCACGGAGCACGGCGGCACGGCGCTCGGTGCCGATGGTGAGCCAGGCGAGGGAGAGCTCAACAAAGCCGCCGACACCGGACGGGATGGATCCGTGCAGTGCCATGCCCGCCGCTGCAGATGGGATGCTACAGGATAGACTGTTCGCACGGTGGGGATCGATGAGCGGCGCGGCGGCCGTCGTTGAGGGCCGGGGATCATGGGGCACGTCTCGGTCTTGTTCCAGCTGCCAACAAACTCAATCTCCAACCCTAAGGTGATTAGGTGAAGCCCCTCCAAAGTTTCATTCTGAAATTGCATTTGTTGACCTGTACATGTGTAGCTTCTGTTTGGATTTAGAGAAAGATAGCTCTGTACATGTCATTTTGCTGATCTGATTGATTTCATTAGTCGACCTTCGAATTGAGTGACAGAATGAGGCCACTGTCTTTGAATTGTAGGCAATATAGCATCAGAAAACAAGGGGAAGGCCATTGATTTGAAAACTTTATATTGCCATGAACCATTGGCTTCACTGCTAGGGTGGGATTTTTGTTTTTTGAACACCCAATGTTCAATTCCTGGATCCGCCACTGCCCCTGTGTACATACGTATAGCAGCAGCATTTCACTATGCTTGGGTTGGTATTCACTAGAGAGACACACGCACTTCGCCGTGACAGGAAGCTGGCGGTTTGGCATGCGCTTATAAGTTATAAGCAGGCTGTACATCGGCTGAGTCATTTGATTGGCAGGTTCAGTTTGGCTGAATGAAGCGGAGATGGTTAAGTGCCCTTCCCCGCACCGGAAATACATGTAGGTGATTGCACATGTACTTTTAAAGCAATCAAGCTGCGTGGTCCTTGAAGCAATTTTTCATAAAGCTATATATACCATACATATCTTGCTGCTTGATCCATTTTAAAAAAGAAACATATATTGCTGCTTTGTAGGGTAATGGTTTTACTTCTTTGGATCGCAAAACCCATCATCACTTATTTTTTCAAGCACCGGTCATTTGATATCCTGCATTAGCACCACTCGGCAAAATAAATAAAGCATTAATTGGACCAATTAGCATCGTGCTATCTTCCTGAAAAGACAGTTTTATAGGCGTAAACAAGTGGCTTTTCATGGATAAATGATAGATCATGTCAAGTTCAGATGAGATACACTGGGAGAAAAGAGAGGAAGATTCTAATACAGTTTGTTGAGACACTACTTCATTCACTATGGCTTGCTGGCATTGATCTACACAGGAAATGATTTTTTTATAGAAGGGTTTCCCTTTCCATTAAAAGAAACCAACAACTGCAAAGTTCACAGCCTCACATCCCAGCCAGTATCCCCAGCATATCAGTTTACTGTTTTCAAATTCTTCTTTCATGTAACTAAACTAGTAACTACATCATCTGTCCGCAGATGGCCTCAGAACCCTCCGTATCCCTTGTCCTTAAGGCTTTAGAGAGATGACAGCAGTATGGATCATGTCTGCCGTACTACTCCCTCCGTTCCTTTATATAAGGTGTATTAGTTTTGGCATGGTGACCAAGGCACACAATTATAGACAAGGTAGGACAAAATTACCCTTGGCAAATCTTTGTTTAGTGGAAAGTAAATCAGTTATTCCAGGAAAATAAGATAAACATGCAATCGCCAGAGAGATACTTTCCTTCTTTTGCTACAAGAAGAGATACACACAATCAGGAAAGAGATACTTCCCTTTTTCTGGATGGCTAACAAGGGAATTATGTGAAATTAGAAGAAATGCACCTTACATTATGAAATTTTATCAAAAAACAAATACACCTAATATAAAGGAATGGAGGGAGTAGAACATAACACTAATCTATTTCTTATGGAAGGCAAATTAAACAGGTATTCTGATTTTTTTGAAAACTTTCTGAGAAAACACTTGGTAGCATGTACCACTTACTAGTACAAGTAAGATGCAGTTCATGACTCCCACTTTGTGAAGTGTCTAGATTGCGAGATTACAATACATGTGGAAGCTAATAAATTTTGCTTAAGGAAGCCATGATGAGTCAATGAAGTAAATTTTAATATGTTGTTATGTACTTTATTGGACCAAGTACATTTATTCTTAGTGTCATATATGTTTATAACAGTGTTGGCATACTGTTCTATTGCCTTCCAGCTCATATGGCATAATTGCAAGTTTATCCTCCAAACCATTATTTCCATCATCTCGCTGCTACAATTGGCCACATGATTGCCACATTATATGTGCTATCTATGCGTTGTCTTTACCTTTTTTCTTCCTATTATATCTTGTAACAGCAGCTTGTACGTCATGCAGGTGCCCCACGTGGAGGTTCTGGAGCGAGTTTCTTCTATCCTCAAGGAGTATGGGTTTTGCCCAACTGGAGAAATCGTTGATGTTAAGAACCTGTAATACTCTTGTGTTGCTTCCTATTATAATTTTCTATGCAACTACTTTGTTTATCTTGTTGATTATCTAATTATTTCTTCCACTTGTTCTTGAAGCTGCCCTTACAACTGCTGCGTAATGTCTGATGAAGAGTTATACCACCAAGGTGTGTTGGGCTTAAGTGATTATTTTCAGATTTAATAACATGGACCCTAACTATTGTTTCATGGAAAGCAGGGCTTATGAATTCAACCAAGGGAGTTACAGGAACAGATAATCCGTGTGCTACAATGGAAGAAGTACATGTACTGGAGCATTCTATCTTCACTCCTAGTTAACTATTGGTACATGATGTTACAATAGAAGCCAAAAAATTATCTCTTGATTAGAAAGGCAAAACTGGTCTCATCTCTAATCTCTGTCCCCGTGTTGGATCAAATCACTCTTTAGTTAACTATTGGTACAGGATGTTACATAGAAGCCAATATATTATCTCTTGATTAGAAAGGCAAAACTGGTCTCATCTCTAATCGCTGTCTTTGCCCAAGGCATTCATCACCACCTGTCCCCACAGCGGTGTTTACACTGCAGTTATCTACATGCCTCAATTTCTGTATGTTTCATGTTTTAGCTTATCCTTTGAATGGGGCAATGCATACTTTGTATAGCAGCCCTACATTTCAATACCATGTGAATGGGGTAGTTAGAGGAATGGATGCCCTTTTTTATAAAGGAGTTGATTACTCTTGTGCTAACATCTATTCTTCCGGGTCTTTTTACCTTCTTTTTTGTGTTTGTGGTATTGTGGTGACCTGTTGAAATTATGTTGCTTGGTTTTGGTCATGAATTTGGTGGAAGCGGTCTGAATCATAATATTCAGTTTGAGTTCATATTGTGGTGAAGAAAGAAATCTTTAGGATTTTTCTCTGTATGGGGAAATGTGTTATATCACATTTTTTGACCGAGGAATATTCACTGAAATTTACTGTTCCAATTGCTTTGAACTGCCTCTATATCCAAATTGCCTATTTGCGATCCGATGGCACTTGAACTTTGATTTGTCTGTCACGCCAATGTGACGGGGACTAGTGTATCTGTTTCCTATCAACCTTTTGACGTAGGAAGAGGAATGTAATGATAGATATACCCCATGAGATATATCTTGACAGTGCATTTTTCTATAGGCTTGATCAAAATGACACAAGTTTGACTGAGGACAAAGATAAAACAACTTGGAATTTGAAATGGACAGCAAAGCATGTTTCACTTGCTTTATCTGTCCCATGCATCAAGCTGGTTCAACAGCTTCTCATGTTCCTTAAGCTTGCCACAAACATAATTCGTAGCAACACAATGACACTATAGCTTAAACATGAAATTGTTCAATAATAATGCAAATAACATATACCATATCAAATAGCGAGTGTTGTTGGCTGATGATGCTGAATATGGATGTTTTTTTGGTTTTCTGATGCTTATGCTTTATGTCATTGTGGGACAGGCTGCGGAAAAGTATCTGCCTAAAGGATGGGATAACACATTCACAAGGAGAAAGTTCTTCCCATATTGGAGATCAGTGCTACAGGCCCGGGCTTTTCTGCGGGTGTACCCATCATATGCAACAGCAGATGCCAGTCGACCTACTGTGCCTACTCCAGTTCCAGGCCATAAGCTTCCCTCGCTGGGAAAAGCTCCACAACTGTTAAGCAATCGTCAATCCAGAAGACTTTTTGGTACTGGCGCATCCGCGGCTAGGTCTGCACTTGGTTATGAAGAGCTCCGCCGCTCCCGGGGTAGCTCAATGGACAGCACTCCAAGTCAAATTCACAACCTTTCACTGCTGGTAGGAGTTGCACAAGTAACAAATGATCATGGTCAATCTAGAAGACTCTTTGGTACTGCTGCGTCCATCCTCCTGAAGGTGGCAACTAAAGTGTGAGTGGTGAGTTGTGGCCTTCCATTTGAAGTTTTTGAACGTGTCCAACATAAGCTCATGCAAGCAAATAAGCGAGTTGTTTGATAGGCTTAGTTTAGATTCATGTGTCTTATTTTTCTTGTGTTTTAGTCTGTATGGCCTCTTGCTTTTATCACTTACTTTTATGGATCTTCAGTTCTTAATCTGAACCTCGCTATCTTGTTTTTGTTTGTGCAGGTTGCTGGTGCGAGCAGTCATTCAGTGCATTTTTCTCCTAGATGGGAAGATGAGGCTGCTGGTACACTGTATGGCCGCCTGGTGATGCCGGACTGGCAATTAAGTTACTGCTTGTATTTTGCAGCTTGTAAGAGCATTGTGTATGGCCGCCTAGTGATGCCGGACTGGCAATTAAGTTGCTGCTTGTATTTTGCAGCTTGTAAGAGCATTGTATGGCCGCCTGGTGATGCCGGACTGGCAATTATGTTACTGCTTTTATGATACTCCGGATAGACTCGGCGTATTCATTTCATCTGACCAAATTTGTTACTATTTATGTTTCATGAAAACGTAAGTTTAGTTTGGATCCCTGAGAGTGACATTCTGCTTCTGCATGCTTGGTCACTGACACGATGTATGCTTGATCACTAACACGATGTATGCATTGTGCCGTCAAGATGTATGCTTTATTGGACTAGTGTGTAGATAAACTTATCTCCGCGGTGTGTTTCTAGCGCGCCAAACGAAGGGTCATGGGTAGCTGCACCTAAAAACATTGTTCCAAGTCGCTACTTTCAGCAAAGCTTCAGGTGGTTAACTAACAGGTGCCAAAGGGCTCCAGAAATGTTGTTCCAAGCCAGCTTGCGTTTATACAGCAAAGTGAGTACAAAAGTAGTGCAACAAAGCACCGTCGGGAAGACCTGAGCCGCTCAGCGGCGCGGCGAATTTGAAAACCAAAATCTAATGCTACTAATATACTATTTGGGTCCTCTAGTCATCACTGCAAAGTCAATGGTGCCGCACAAGAACACGTCATTCCCCAAACTCTTGCCACACTTTGCCACACCTTACCTTAGGCAAGTTTGATCAAGTTAGGTGGGTGTTTGGTTCTAGCCACACCCAAGGCAAAAAAAAAAAATTTATAGTAAACCCCACATATCATGGACAGAAAAAATATGGCAAGATTCCATTAGGCAAGCCAAAGTATGGCTAACAATTTAAGCTAACTCAAGTTAGGCTACTTAGGCAAGTGTGGCAAAAATAATATGGCAAACATAGTCACAATCCAAAGACCCCTTAGCCTTCGAGACCATCACACGGCACGACATGCTACAGGCTCCCAAAACAAGTTTCAGTGGCTAGCATATTACAAAGACTTTTCTCTAATCCCAAGGCTGTGGCAACACATGACACATCATGACATCCAGTGCGCTGAGTTTTCGTAGATTGTGTTGCCTCCCCAGTGTTTCAGCCTCTCCTGGTGCAAATAGGACGACCGTCAGATTGTGGTGGAAGGATACGTCCCAGAGCTTGGCATCAAAACAAACTGAGAGACGTCTTCCCTTGTCCTTCTTCATAGTATCACTCTCCTTGCCCTTGTGGAAGAACGTAATTCCTCCAACCACATCGCGTCCCGGTCCATCAAAGAACTCCTCAAATTTCAACTGGAGGTCTTTGGGCTTTTTGGCAAACTCATGGCAGACACATACAGGTCGTCCGGATCAAACCCATCGAGCAAGCCAGCCAAACAATCAAATTTACCAACAATATAAATTTTATAACCCCAATGAGTAAGTAGGAAATATTTTGCTTCTTGGAGATATTGGTTATAATAATTACACAATATGGTCAATGCAATGCTCCGTTCTTGTAGGATTTTATGTGCTTGTACTGTTTTCTTGGTTGAGAAGACTTGCAGCAAAAACAAATACATATTTTCACATGGCAGTGCCTCATTTAAATGATCAAAAAATAGGAACAGCTTGAATTGGTTTAATTCAGAAGGCTGAACAAACTAATTATTACCTAAAGAGGAGAATGATTCATTTTCTAAAAAGAAGCATATAATTCCTACAATACATAAAATGTTATAGTAATTATTATAATCACTGATTTGGAAAGAAAATAAGCTTTGCAGTTTAATAATATTGTTATTTCGTGTCGATGATGCAGCAAATGGCAAGCGCTCAAACTAGAAACACTTGTTGTTCCTCCAAAATTGACCATGGTGCGTGGTAGGGTATAAAAAATGCTCTAATCAATGAGATGCAAGCATTGGATTGAAGTGAACAGAACAGCAGGTTGTCAGATTATAGCTATGAACCATATAACCTACCATGTATGATGCAAACTACCACTTATATTGAAACTATATGAAACTGCAGATACATACCAAATCCTCTGGTGATGGTTTCAACTTCGTTTTTTTGCTTATATCTGAACACTGGATAACCCTCCAGGGGATGCTTCCATCTCTCCATCGCTTGCTGTGGGAACATAGGATCAAGGGTGGTTCTCGGGTCGAGTGTTACAAGATCATCCGCGAGTTGGTTAAGCTCACGCTCCTTCCACACAGGCACCACCCTTTCAAGGGCGTTTTGATGTTTTTTCAACATCAGAAAAACTCCCATGTTTACATCATCAGGTCTAATATTCCGCTCACCACTTAAAACGCCATGGGAATCTTTGCAGTCCATGTATATGACGAGGTTCTCTATTCCAAGTTCCTTGGCTTTTATAAGACAAGCAGCAGCCGCATAGCATTCTGCCACCACAGAAGACCTGCAGGGCACCTCATGATGAACCTGACAATGAATTATCTGCTTTCCTTTAAAGATAAAAAATGACAACTCAGCCTGCTGCTTCTTCTCACAGTAGGCTGCGTCACATTCCGCCTTGAAGAATTCCACATCTGGACCCTCATCGGGACTAACGATGCCATAATCATACGTCAGAGACACGACACGGCAAAGGGAAGAGCTCCAATTCTCAACCACGTACACTCTTGTCTTGATCATATCCTTCAGGAAGAAATGCCATTCATCCTCCTTCATTCTTTTCTCATGTCCCATAACATCGAGAATGCTCATGTATTTTGGCCTGTGGCCAGTAATTTCTTGGGTTCTGCGGTGCACAAAGGCTGTTGTACTGTGACTCAGCTTCCCGGGGAGAACGAGGCCTCTGGACAACAACTGAGGCTCGACATGCTTCAGGTATCTTTTCCTCACTTCAGCCTCAGTAAACTCAGATTCCGCTTCCACTATATCTGCATCAATTTGACCAAGGAGTGAGAGGTTGTTGCCTTGGACAACTGTGAAATCTGGCATCTGACTGTTGCTACTAAGGCGCCTAGAACATGTATGTTCAACTGAGGTACATGATGATCTTTTCCTTCCAAGATGCAAAAGTGCACCCGGTCCAGAAGACCTGCTGATAATAAGGCCTGCAGGTGGATCATCTCGTTCAGGAGCATTGGAGCAAACATCAGCAATCTCAGGCACCACATCAGCACGTGTGTCGCTTTCCTCTGCATTATATCTGGAATCATCAACAGGGGTGATGCCCTCCAGATTCAAGAAGCTCCCAGTCATAAGGTGCATATCATTTGAACGTTTTTCCCCAACAGAGAGCCAATACCTACAGCAAAAGAAAATTGTATGTTGTTACATGGCTTTCAAAGCATTAAAGAAAAAGAAGCATGACATACTGTTGAATGCGACTTAACAAAGAAGAAACCAATCAGTAATAAGATTAACAAGATGCAGAAAAGGATCAAAAGCAGTCTCTGTCCTACTTATATGCTACCAAGTACTGTACATCTTACAGGTTCCATAAATCAATCCACTAGGGGTGTGTTTGGTTGCGTCCTCATCTCAGCATAGTTGTTCCCTTTTTATGCATGCTCATTTCACCACCCCTCTTCATGCATGCTTCTAGTGTATTTGTGTTAAGCTATTGTGGACTCATGCACCCTTCATACACTCTACCAAACACCCAAACGTGGGTCGAGAAGGGAACTTTTGCTCTCATGCACCCTTCATACACCCTACCAAACGCACCCTAGCATATTATGTTACAGCAAATGCTTGACAATTGGCACTACCAAAATCCACTAGCATTTTATGTTGCTGTCTTGCTAACATCCCTAACAAATTCTCACACAAGTCCCACGTTTAAAAAAAATGCTAGACTGGATTGAATAATAGATTAGCTTTGATTTGCACTGGTTGCAGTACCAGAGACAACGAACAAAAATGTCAAAATAACACTGACCTCAGCCACTGCAATTTCAGCTTGATCCTTTCCCCATCATCTGCTGCACACATCAACAACGAAAAATAGTATTTAATCACCACTGATGGCAAAAGTAGCAGGAGAAATTTCTTTTTGAGGTGCTTAGGATAGCCACGGCATGACAGCAGATGAGCAGTTAGGAAAAAAAATCACCATAGGGGGGCTGGGGGATTCCCCATCTGAGGAAGATCAGCAGCAGCCTAACCTGATCGTGGCGTCAAGCCAAGTGGAGAGGAGCCGTCGGCGGTATGAAGTCGAGGGGAGGG